>NW_026708016.1:0-16305 GCF_902713425.1 Acipenser ruthenus
TGCTGGCTGTCTCCCAGGATATTGTTACCATATAGGTAATTTTCCATTTTGGATCTTTTTATAGTTTCCATAAGTTTACATATAATAGAAGTCAGGCTTATTGGTCTGTAGTTACCTGGTTCGGTTTTGTCTCCCTTTTTGTGGATCGGTATTACGTTTGCTATTTTCCAGTCTGTCGGTACAACCCCTGTGTCAAGAGACTATTGCATGATCTTGGTTAGCGGTTTGTAAATAACTTCTTTCATTTCTTTGAGTACTGAAAACCTGTGAAAAGTAATCATTTAATATATTTGCTATTTTTTTTTCTTCATCTATGATTTTGCCATTTGTGTCTCTTAGACATTTAACCTCCTCTTTGAATGTTCTCTTGCTGTTATAATGTTGGAAAAACATTTTGGAATTGGTTTTAGCCCCCTTAGCAATATTGATTTCTATCTCTCTCTTGGCCTTTCTAACTTCCTTTTTGACTTGTGTTTGCAGTTCCAAGTACTCTTTCTGTGTAGTTTGTTTTTGGTCCCTTTTAAATGCTCTGTAAAGTGCCTTTTTATCACTGAATATTTTTTTAATTGATCTATTAAACCATTTTGGCCATTTTGTTTTAGATTTAGATTTGTCTACTTTTGGGATGTAATTGTTTTGTGCCTCTAGTACTACATTTTTAAAGAACAGCCATCCTTTATCTGTGGATCTTTTTGTCTATTTTACTCCAATCTACTTCTACTAGTCTCTGTTTCATACCTTCATAGTTTGCTTTTCTAAAATTGTAAACCTTAGCTTTAGTCATTACTTTTGGGGTTTTAAAAAATATTTCAAATGAGACCATGTTGTGGTCTGAGTTTGCCAATGGCTCTCTGACCTCTGTTTTAGTTATTCTGTCTTCATTATTTGAAAAGACTAAATCAAGGCATGCCTCCCCTCTAGTCGGTGCCTTGACAAATTGCGTTAGGAAGCAGTCATTTGTCATTTCCACCATTTCAATTTCATCCGTCGTGCCCCCCATCGGGTTTTCCCATTTTATACAGGGGAAGTTGAAATCCCCCTTTAATATGGCTTCTCCTTTTCTACACTCATTTCGAATGTCATTGTATAACAGATTATTTTGCTCAGCGTCTGAATTTGGCGGTCTATAGCATGCTCCTATTATTATGCCCTTTGAATTTGTGTCCATTATTCTGACCCATAATGATTCTGCATTGTTTTCTTTGTCCTGATTTAACACCTGGGCTTCAAGACTATTTCTTATGTATAGCGCTACCTCTCCGCCTCTTCTGTCCTGCCTGTCTTTCCTATATAGTGTGTACCCACTAATATTATATTCGTTTCCATCACTCTCAGACAACCAAGTTTCTGTAACACTTATCACATCATACTTACTTGTTAGTGCAGTAGCTTCAAGTTCTAACATTTTGTTTCTGAGACTTCTAGCATTAAGATAAATACATTTAATAGTTGTCTTACCTGAGTTGTTGCCCTTGTTTTGATGTGGTCTCCCTTCTGTTTTTTTGTTTTCTCCCCCCTTCCTTTCTAGTTTAAATGCTTCTGGACCTCCTGAAGGATCCTTTCTCTGAGTAGATTGGTTCCCTTTCTGTTTAAGTGCAGTCCGTCCCACCTGTATAGATAGTCCTTGTTGTAGAATGTGGTCCAATGTTCAAGAAAGGTGAAGCCTTCCTGAGTGCACCACGATTTCAGCCATGCATTTTGATTTAGTATTTCCAGCTGTCCATATGGTCCTTTGCAGGGTGCCGGCAGTATCCCAGAAAATACCACAGTTTTGGTCTTGTCTTTTAATTTCCTTCCTAGCTCTCTGAATTTGTTTTGCAGGGATCTTGGCCTGTCTCTTCCAATGTTGTTTGTACCGATGTGGACGACTACTACCGGGTCGCCTCCTGTTCGTTGTAGGAGCCTGTCCACATTCTCAGTGATGTGCTTGACTGAGGCTCCTGGAAGGCAGCACACTGTTGTAGTAAGGGGGTCCAAACTGCGAACTGAGCTTGCTGTGTTTCTCAATATGGAGCCCCCAACAATCATGACTTCCCTTCTTTTTGCTGCCTGGCCAGCACAGTTTATAGGGTCCTGGATGTTGTTCCTTTCATTCTCTTGATTTTGGTTTTGGTCATCTAAATGTTGAAGTGGCTCAAATTTGTTGGATGTCTGGATTTCAGGTGGTTGTGTTTGACGAAGTTTCTTTTTTTCCCTGCTTCTGCCTATCTGAACCCAGCTGTTTCGACTCTCTTCCATCTCCCTGGTGTCTTTCAGTCTGCTAGGGGTGCAGACTTCCATGAATTGTGGGTGTGTCAGCTCCTCAAGCTCCTGTTGCTGTCTCATTTCCTCCAGCTCCTTTTCTAGCAGACTTAATCGCTGAAGCAAGTCCTGGATGGTGCGGCACTTTACACAAACTTGGTTGAGCTCTGTTGGGTTTTCTCGGATTTCCCACATCATGCAGTTGTCACAGATTACTGGTTTGAAGACCATTTTTTTGGAAGTTTAGTTTAGCTTCTGCAGCTGTCAACCTGCTTTCAACTGCTTCTAACTGCGTTGTACTTGTCCCCTCATACTTCTCCCACGATGTCGCTTTCAAACGCTGTCGCTGGGAAGCCTGGCTGCCTTTGTTTGTGTTTGTCCTGCGGGCTCTGCCCCTCCCCATGTCCCAGAATGCCTCGGGATTTGAATCAGCTGCTCCGAGTTTCAGCTTGTTATCAGAAAAATACACGCAGCTGCAAGGCTTTAAGCTGCAATGTTTTCTGATTAAAGCAACTCTGCTATTCCTAATCTACATTAATGATTTAGATTCTGGTATAGTAAGCAAACTCGTTAAATTTGCAGACGACACAAAAATAGGAGAAGTGGCAAACACTGTTGAAGCAGCAAAGGTCATTCAAAATGATCTAGACAGCATTCAGAATTGGGCAGACACATGGCAAATGAAATTTAATAGAGAAAAGTGTAAAGTATTGCAGGCAGGCAATAAAAATGTGCATTATAAATATCATATGGGAGATAGTGAAATTGAAGAAGGGAACTATGAAAAAGACCTAGGAGTTTATGTTGACTCAGAAATGTCTTCATCTAGTAAATGTGGGGGAAACTATAAAAAAGGCCAACAAGATGCTCGGATATATTATCCCGGGTTTAAAAGGCATGTCGTATGCAGACAGGCTAAAAGAATTGAATCTATTCAGTCTTGAACAAAGAAGACTACGCGGCGATCTGATTCAAACATTCAAAATCCTAAAAGGTATAGACAATGTCAACCCAGGGGACTTCTTTGACCTGAAAAAAGAAACAAGGACCAGGGGTCACAAATGGAGATTAGATAAAGGGGCATTCAGAATAGAAAATAGGAGGCACTTTTTTACACAGAGAATTGTGAGGGTCTGGAACCAACTCCCCAGTAATGTTGTTGAAGCTGACACCCTGGGATCCTTCAAGAAGCTGCTTGATGAGATTCTGGGATCATTAAGCTACTCTGGACTCTGAATCCAGCGATCCAAGTTCAAATCTCACTGGGACCTAACTGAGGGTTATACTTTTTTTAACAAAGAAAATCTTGTGAATTTGACTGTTTCCAGCGACCCCACTTGAACCGTAAGTTTGTTTTTACAAAAGCAGCAGAGGCAAGGAAGAGCCCGGATAGCTCAGTCAGTAGCGCATCAGACATTTAATCTGGGGGTCCAGGTTTTAAGTCACTGTTCGGGCGGTGTTAGTTTTAGAACTATGTATACATATGAAATGAAACTGACAATTTATGCTACGTTTTTGACTATTTGCATATCCGATCCCCCCACCCCCAGTGATAAAACTCGAAATAAACGCAACATTGCAATGTTGCATTTCTAGACCATTACAAATTGTTGGAATTTTATTTTCCAGTTAAGAGGAGTGAGTGGCTGGTTAGCTCAGTTGGTTAGAGTGTGATGCTAATAATACCAATGTCATGGGAGTAGTAATATTACTATAGCTTATGTAAAAAGTTTGATTGATGACCTTTTTTGACCTTTTAGGGACCTTTTGACCTTATGTGTGAATATATGAATATATAATGAGTGGGAGTGGATTTATGAATTTATGAATATATAATGAGGGGGCATGGATTTTATATAGGAGTATGGAATATATATATATATATATATATATATATATATATATATATATATATATATATATATATATATAATGTTATTTATGTAATCAGGTGATAGGGGGTTACCCAAGTTTTATAAATGCTTATGTTAACTTATGCTTGGTGCAGACAACATTAAAGTCTTAATATTTTTTTTACATAAGACACTTAATGAAAAAAGGAGTATGTTTAAAATAGTGTATTAAAAACAAAAAGAAAACAACTTATTTGACATTTAAAAGCATTTAAACATTATGAGATTGTTCAGTGGTTTCAGGCGCAGTGATTTTTATTTTTATATGCTTATGTTAACTTATGCGAGGTGTATACATATTTTTACCAGGACACGTTAAAAGCAAAAGATATTTTACATACAGAAACCAATAGTTGAAACAGGAGAAAGTTTAAAACAGCGTATCACAAAAGCAATAAATTAAATATTTATAAAAAGAACAAAAACAAAACAAAATCTACCAGAGTACAATTTCTGAAAAAAGCTCTCTCTTACCGTTTTCAAAAAAAAAAAAAAACTCCCCGGACAAACGAACAAATCCTGCCTGAATTCTTTCCCTCTCATTGCTTCCTCTCTCTTCAAACTTCAGCTGAGGAATGACTTCAAAACTTGTTTTGTGACTTAAATAGGGGGGCGGTTCCTTTACACCACACATGCGCACGAAACACACACCCAGTGAGAATATTTTTCATTTGATTTTACATGTAATGAACAGAGTGGGGGTAAATGTGTGCTGAAAGCAGACAATATTTAGATAGGAAGTTACCTCTGAAAATCATCGATCCTGGAGCCGTGTAGTCTAGGTTCGTTGTTTGGAAAACATGATGTTCCCTTTCAAGTCGAAAATAACCATCAAGGTATGGGACATTGCCGTCAGGCAGTAGGGATTGGCTGAGCTTTATGTCAAAGCTGCCGATCGGCCTCCGCGCAAGCTGCCGTGTAAGCCCGCCCCCCTGGGAGCTTACTATACGCAACGCGCGGAGAGTCACTTCCTCTTTTGCCTTCAGCCTTAGTAGCGGTAGGACTTAGAGCTGTACACTGATTGTACTCCATAAGCTTAGGCTTGAGAAGCTGGTTTATCCCCTTCTCTGAGTTTATTTCAGTGATTATTATTATTATTATTATTATTATTATTATTATTATTATTATTATTATTGTTAGATATATATTGTTTTCTTTATATATCTCTTTCTCGCTTTGCTTTTGCATGGCGTTTCTTCGTGGTCTCTCCGTCTTTCCTCTGTTCTTACTATTATTATTGTGTTTGGGTTTTTGTATATTATTGTGTGTATATATATTGTTATATATATTGTGTATATATATTTTTGTTCGGACGCGTGTTGCGTTGGCCTTGGCCCACGCGCATATCTGCATCCTCGGTCTAGCTTAGGCTAGACCGTGCGTGTGCGTGTAGTCTGCTCTGCAGTGTTCCTTCCCCACCGCGGCGCGTTCCCGCCACGTGTGTAATTGTTCTACACCCTCTTACTTTATTCTGCAGCGTCCAACAAAAAAAAAAAAAAAAAAAACTTTTTTCCCTTTCACTATACAGAGGAAGACAACCACCAACGTGCAAAATCCCCAGCACCATCAGGTAGGTATTGCACAGCATCAGACACTGTACCAGCACTTAGCGTCTCCGCTTGGCGGGTCAGCTGACGCGTAGGCGTCTGTGCTAGCGTTCCACGCTCGGTACTCGCGCTTCGGCGCTCGCGCTCCGGCACTTTTGGTGTCAGCGCTTGTGCGCTTGGTGCAGCGCTTCGGCGCTTTGTGCAGCGCTTCTGCGCGTGGTGCTTAGTGCTTCTGCACTTGGGGCTCAGTGCTCGACGCTCGACGCTCGACGCTTCGGCGCTCGGTGCTCGACGCTCGGTGCACGTTCCATCAGCGCTTGGTGCTTGGTGCTCGATCTTCGGTGCTCGACGCTCGGTGCTCGACGCTCGGTGCTCGACGCTTCGGCGCTCGACGCTCAACGCTCGATGCTCGACGCTTCGGCGCTCGACGCTCGGTGCTCGACGCACGCACCCTCGACGCTCGACGCACGCACCTCAGTGCTCGACGCTTCGGAGCTCAACTCTCGGTGCTCGACGCTTCGGCGCTCGACGCTTCAGCGCTCGACGCTTCGGCGCTCGACGCTTCGGCACCTCGACGCACGCACCCTCAACGCTCGACGCACGCACCTCGGTGCTCGACGCTTCGGCGCTCGGTGCTCGACGCACGCACCCTCGACGCTCGACGCACTCACCTCGGTACGCGACGCTTCGGTGCTTGACGTTCGGTGCTCGATGCTCGGTGCTCGACGCTCGACACTCGGTGCTCAACGCTTCGGCGCTCGACGCTTCAGCGCTCGGCCCTCGACGCTCGGTGCTCGACGCTTCGGCGCTCGATGCTTCGGCGCCTCGACGCGCGCACCCTCGACACTCGACGCACGCACCTCGGTGCTCGGCGCTTCGGCGCTCTGTGCTCGACGCACGCACCCATGACGCTCGACGTACGCACCTCGGCGCTTGACGCGGCGGCGCTCAACGCACACACTTCAGGTGCTCGACGCTTGGTGTCCGACGCTTCGGCGTTTGACGCACACACCTCGGCGTTTGACGCGGCAGTGCTCAACGCACGCACTTCAGTGCTCGACGTCAGTGCTAGATGCTTCGGCGTTCCACCATGTCTGGGTTCCACCGTTGCGTGACCTGCCAGGCCAAGTTGCCTGCCAGCGACCCACATGAGGACTGCGTCGCATGCTTGGGGCCGGACCATGCCGCATCTGCCCTGGCAGATAGGGCATACTGCCAGCTATGTGCGGGGTTTCAGACGCGCACCCTTTGCCAGAGAGCTAGGAAGGCGGTTGGAGGTCGTTCCCCATCCTCGGGCTCGTCCCACACTGTCTCAGCCCCACCGTCATCTGTCGTGACGCCGCCGGTGACGTCTCAGCTCCCTCGGAGCCCATCCTCCCAGCTTACAGCTGGTCAGAGGTCTCCAGTGACTGAGCTCACCTCCAAGTCACAGTTCATGGAGCTCATGATGGGACAGCAATCCCTCCTCATGACCCTAGCGAATGTGGCGCCTCGGGCCCCAGAGCTAGTAACCGGACCCATCGCTAGTCAGCCGATGGTTCCTCCACCAGTGCCTCACGGCCAACCCCAGGAAGTAGAGTGGGACACCGATGCTGTCTCAGACCCGCTCTTTGAAGACACAGAGCCTGAGGTGGCATCCCAGCACTCTGGGCAGGACGACCCTGAAGTGCTGGATACTAATGACCCTATCTGGTCGGTGGTGGAGAGGGCAGCCCGTCACTTAGGCGTGGACTGGCCTGCGTTAGAGCCAACACAACGCTCTCTATTTGAGTTGCCATCGGCTCCGCCCCTTCAGTCCAGGATGCTCCCGGCATTCCCGGATTTTATTAAGGAGGTGCAGTCTACCTGGGGGGCCCCGGCCTCCGCCCCTGCAACTTCTCGCAAGGCATGCACGGGGCGAGCGAAGCTGGGTTAGCGTCCTCTCCGCCAGCGGGCGCCGCGTTCGCCGCGCTAGTAAAGGCGCCGACATTATCGGGGCTGGCTAAGGACCCCTCCTGCCCTAACAGGCAGTGTAGGATTACGGAGGCCCACCTGAAAAAGGGTTATGCCGCGGCTACAGAGGCAGTTAGGCTGTCTAACGTGGCCAGCCTCCTGACGGTCTACCAGGCGGCGCTGATTCGCGATCTGCCTGAGTCCCCATCTGTTGGACTTAGGACCGAGCTGGGTGCAGTTGCGCAGCTTTTGGTTAAGCTGGCTCAGCTGAATGCGCGAGCACAGGGCAGGAGCATTGCTTCCCTTGTGGTGGCAAGGAGGCGGCTCTGGCTCTAGCAGGCCAGGGTACAGGAGCCTGATAAGGCCCCATTGCTAGATGCTCCTATATCCCCGGGGTACACGTTTGGCCCAGCGGTGGAGGAGATGCTGCAACGCTCTGTCAAGGCACGTGAGGCATCGCAGCAGTTGGCAAAGATGTGGCCAAGCAAACCCTTCCAGCCAAGGCGGCCACAGGAGCGCCAGTGGCGCAGGGCACCGCTGCAGCAGCAAGCGCACCCACAGGGCAGTAAAACCGCCCCTTTGGGGGTTTCAGCACGCAGCCAACCCGCGTTTGCAAGACCGCAGCGCGGAGGGTGGCGCCCTAGAGGAGGTGGCAGACCGCGTCCTCGTGGCTCTGGCCAGGCCCCTCGTGAGCAAGCGCAGCCTAAGCAGCCCTGAGAAACCCCGGCAGCCGTTAACCCACTCCTACACTGTTCCACTATTTTAGATCTGCGACTACTGAACAAATACCTATGGGCGTTGTCGTTCAAGATGCTTACGCACAGGCACATTGTCCAGTCTGTCCGGCAGGGCGACTGGTTTACCACCGTAGACCTCACAGATGCATACTTTCACGTTCCCATCTGTCCGGGTCACAGGAAGTACCTACGATTCGCATTTCAGAACAGGGTCTACGAGTTTTGTGTCCTGCCATTCGGCCTGTCTCTAGCTCCTCGAACCTTTTCGAAGTGTATGGATGCCATTTTAGCCCCCTTGCGGGTTCAAGGCGTCCGACTGCTGAACTATCTGGACGACTGGCTCGTCTGCGCGCAGTCAAAGGAGCAGTTGGCACAGCACACAGTGATGGTTACAAATCATCTTCACCGGCTAGGTCTGAAGGTCAATTCAGAAAAGAGCCGCCTCGTGCCGAGCCAACGGACCGAATTTTTGGGTCTGCATCTGGACTCTGTGTCCATGGAAGCGACCCTGTCGACACAAAGAGTTGCCTCGCTGGAGCGGTGTCTCTCCCTATTCAGGTTGAGAGAAACAGTCAGCATGGAGCTGTGTCAGCGCATGCTGGGGGTTGATGGCTGCCGCCTCGCAAGCCCTTCCTTTGGGCTTACTACACCAGAGACCTCTGCAGGCCTGGTTCAATGCCTTCGCGTTGCATCCGCGGAGAGACAAACACCGCAGGTTGAGGGTATCCCGAACCTGCTGGGAAGCACTGCGCTGGTGGAAAGTTCTGTCGAACATCCGCCAGGGCGTACGCTTGGGTCCCATCTTCCGAAGGGAGGTTATTACGACCGATGCTTCCAACCAGGGTTGGGGAGCAGTCTGGAACGGGTCGGGGACTCGCGGAGTGTGGTCAGGACCCTGGAGGTCGGCCCACATCAATGCTCTAGAGCGGTGGACCTCGCCCTTCGGCACTTCTTGCCAGTGCTTCTAGGCAAGCACGTGTTAGTGCGGTCAGACAACACCACGGTAGTGGCGTATATCAACCGCCAGGGCGGCTTGCGGTCCCCACCATTCAGAGTGCGAGAGCGCCCTCTACTCGGTCGCAATATGCGTATAAGTGGCAATTGTTTCAGAGTTGATGTCTGGCTGAGGGCCATGACCCGGTCTCCTGCCCTATGGCAGTGATATTACAGTTTCTGCAGAAGCTGCTAGATGAGGGGAAGTCTCCCTCTACACTTAAAGTGTATTTGGCCGCTATTTCGGCTTGCCATGTACGCATTGACGGGTTATCACCTGGTTGCCATTTTCTGGCATCTCAGTTCCTAAAGGGCGCAAGACGCTTGCGGCCTCCAAGGTCGACCAGTTTACCATCATGGAGCCTTGATGTGGTGCTAGAAGCCCTTACCAAGGCACCGTTCGAGCCTCTCCACAGTGTGGATATGAAGTTCGTGTCTATAAAGACTGCATTTTTGCTATCAGTGGTATCAGCAAAACGCGTGGGCGAGTTACATGCACTTTCGGTGCATTCATCATGTACTCGTTTCGCAGGAGACGGTTCTAAGGTCTCCATATGTCCAAATCCGGCCTTTTTACCCAAGGTCATATCCCCGTTTCACATGAACCAACCAGTCGAGTTGATGGCGTTCCATCCTCCTCCTTTTTCTTCCCCAGAGGAAGAGCGGTTACACATGCTCTGCCCTGTGCGGGCATTGAGGTGTTATATTGACCGCACAAAGACTGTGAGGCAAACAGAACAGCTGTTCATATGCCATGGTTCTAAGACTTTGGGTCAGCCGTTGTCTAAGCAACGCCTTTCTCATTGGATAGTGGATGCTATTCAGTTAGCATATGATTCTATGGGCCTTCCGCCACCAGGGCAGTTGAAGGCACATTCCACTAGGGGTATGGCAACATCCTGGGCCCTCTTTAGAGGGGTGCCGATGTCTGACATTTGCGCTGCAGCCAGTTGGGTTACACCGCATACATTTACGAGGTTCTACCGGTTAAATGTACTGGAATCCTCTGCTCCGTCATTTGGAGCATCTGTGTTGCACTCTATGACGCCTCAGGTTGCGGACGTGTAGAGTGGTTGACAATATGGTGTGACTATTCCACCTTTGGACAGGTGTCATTGCGAGCATAGACGCTGAGGCGCAGCTCCGCATATGTGTAGATGTACTGCCTACGCAGTTGTGTTATGACGTAAGTCTGTCCTACTGCCGAGAATCCTCCCTCGCGACGGCTTGGGTACACTGTTCCCATACCTTGATGGTTATTTTCGACTTGAAAGGGAACGATAGGTTGTGGATGCAACCCCGGTTCCCTGAAAGAGAAAATAACCATCAAGCCGCGAGGTCGCTCTGGAGGCCTTCACGGCCTGAAGGGCAAAAGAGGAAGTGACTCTCCGCGGGGGGTGGGCTTACACGGCAGCTTGCGCGGAGGCCTATCGGCAGCTTTGACATAAAGCTCAGCCAATCCCTACTGCCTGACGGCAATGTCCCATACCTTGATGGTTATTTTCTCTTTCAGGGAACCGGGGTTGCATCCGCAACCTATCGTTATCTCAACTTAAATATACAGATGCCTTCAAAAAGATTAGAAAGAAATGTTTTTTGAAAGATATATAAAATCGGAATATGTGTTGTATTGCTAATAAAAATAAAAGAGAAAAATACTGTAAATGTTTTTATCATCAACAGATTTGAATAACCTCATACACGATCAAACTATTCTGAGGGTTGTGCAAATTATTAATACGCTTTACTGTTTAGATTTTTTTTTTAAACTATAGGAGCTTAGTGCAGCGTTATGTTTTTTAAATCGGTTAACCTAATGTTTGCACAGCCTGATGTAATGACCCCTTTATAAGTTATATTTTCTAGATATTCACAAAAACAAGTGAGAATATTTTTCATTCGATTTTACACGTAATGAACGCGTTTTGGGGGTAAATGTGTGCTGAAAGCAGACAATATTTAGATAGGAAGTTACCTCTGAAAATCAGGACACCCTGTTATAAGGGCTCTAGTGTCTGACTCTGAGGTGTTTCAGAATATACAAACCTTAATAACCCTGTTGAAAACTCTAGGGTTTTTAAAACAGTAACTTTGTAATTGTACAGCAATAATGGCACCCTTTCGGAAAAAAAACTTGTAAGAGGAAGCATGTGGAAATTAATGTTGATGATGATTCTGATAATGATGATGCTGTGACTGTTGTTCAAAAAAATAAAAAGGTTTCAATTGATCCAAGTCAAACTGTGTCAAATTCTGTAATCATCTCCCAAAGTACCTTAAATACAAATCCCTCAACAAGATCCCCTACACATAGTAAGTCTCCAACCCTAGATGTAAGACCAAGCACTGTTCACCCCCTAAATTTAGGAGCTTTTGAGAATTTTGACTATCTAGACAAACTATTAAATGATTTAAATTATAACTCGCATAATTTAACGCCAATCAAGTCTCTGATTGATGAACTTTCTATAGATAGTCCCCCGATAAATGACATCATCCCTAATATAAACAACAATAACCCAAGGGTTATTAATGATGCTAAATTGACTCAGATCAATTGTGACTCTTTGGATAAGCTTTTGCAAGAAATGTCTAGAGAAAATCATGTTACTACAGAGAGTGTAAATGATATGGAAAGCCAAATAGGGGAAGCTTAAACAGGGGGGCTTGTCAGGATGACTCTTAGCATAAAAGTCCTGGGGGCTGGTGTATTACATGATGATCAAGTGGCTGGTCCTTCTGGTTTACAGAACCCCCATAGGGTTAACAATGGGGGTAGAATTGGTGGGGAAGGTGTACAGCTTAGACATAGATCTATGTTTAACAATATCGAATTGAAGCACCCTCTTAACTTTACACATCTGTATGATTTGGATTCCTATGCTGAAGTTTTTACTGTGTTGCATGAAACGTTAGAGAATATGTTGAGTGAGGTTTCTAGAACATTAAGACCCACAGACATTGTACAGCTTGAATTAAGAGCAGGATCCTTGGATATACCAGTGTATGTAAAAATGACTGGAGACAATTTAAGTCTAGACGATTTTTTCAGTCAGATTGAAGCTCTCCTTCAAAGTCATAGTGAAATTTTGGCTGATGATTCTTTGATGTTGATTGTCCAGGTTATAAGGTCTAAGGAGAGGTTTGTAGACCTTAATGAAAAGTGAGCTTATTAGAAAAAAAGCCAAACATCTGATTATATGTTACAACAGAGACAATCAATTATGTTTTGCTTACAGCGTTCTGAGCTTGTTATTTCCAGAATTCAGGGGTCCTTATGATATGTGTATGGCTGAGGCTTTAAAACTTCAACAGCGTGTGGGGTTAAGTGAACATCAGATGATTTCGTTTGCTGACCTAGATAAATTTGAACAGGCCCTAGATGTTAAAATTGTGGTATGGTACAGATGTCCTCAAAAGGATGTGTTCCTGAAACACCAAACAGATAAGCGACCAAAAAGCAAAACTGTATTTCTGTTTCTTCATGAGAATCATTTCTACGGTATTGTTAACTTGAAAGGTTTTCTGGGTGCCGCCTATCTGTGTAATTACTGTTACACAGCCTACAGTAACCGATCTGGACATCGTTGTGAGGGACACTGTAATGTGTGTTTTTCACCAGCCTGTAACAGCGATGCTTCTGTAAAGGTAAAATGTAATGATTGCAATCGTTATTGTCGATCACAGCTCTGTTATGATGAGCATAAGATTCTCCGAGATAAAGCCAACAGTGAAAAACAGGTCTCTATGTGTGACATTTTAAAACTGTGTACAAGAAGCTATTCTCTCTATAAATGCAATCCTGATAAATCGCTGATTCATAAATGTCCTAGTCCCTACTGTAAGATATGTAAGGCTGTGTTGTTACCTCACACTGATCACAAATGCTTCATTCAAGTGCCAAAACCTTATGAGCCCACAGACAAATATGTGTTTTATGATTTTGAATGCAGGCAGGAAGATGGCTTGCACATTCCAAATTATTTGTACTGCATGCACCTGGATGGGGAATCATGGTTTTGGGAGAGTGAGGATTGTGTGAAAAAGTTTTTTGAAAGGTATCGCAGGCCCAGTTACGTTGGCTATACTTTCTTGGCGCACAACTCGAAATCGTATGACAGCAATTTACTGATGAATTATTTATTTACCAACGGTGTTAACCCTCATATCATCGCTCAGGGTAGCAAGTTAATGTGTTTTACAGATGAGGCTTTTAAGATGCGCTACAATGATTCCTTTAACTTTATGCCCATGAAGTGCAATGCCTTCAGCTATGGGATTTGAAGCCAGAAAAGGATATTTTCCTCATTTTTTCAATACTGTTGAAAACCAGAATTACGTAGGCCCCTATCCTGAACCACGTTACTACAGTGTTCAGCAAATGATGTCTAAAGAACGTGATGACTTTTACAAATGGTATGATTCAATTAAGAATGGCGTTTTTAATTTCAGAGAAGAAATGGCATTCTACTGCAAAAATGATGTTGAAATTTTGAAAGAGGCCTGTATCAAATTCCGTACAGAGGTTTATGCTATAGGGCAGATAGACCCCTTCCAATGTACCACCATTGCTTCACTGTGCATGGCTATGTATAGAAGTAAATTCATGCCTAAAGACACAATAGCGATCATTCCTCCCGACAATTACAGTGAGCAGCAAAAAAGCTTTTCAAATGCCTCGATACAATGGTTAATGTATGTATCTGAAACTGAAAATGTTTTCATTCAACATGCTTTAAACTATGGAGAGCTTAAAATAGGACCCTTTTTCTTGGACGGGTATGCTGTGATTAATGGTAAGCGTACGGCTTTTGAATTTGCTGGGTTCTTTTTTCATGGTTGTCCCCAATGCTATGATTCTGCCGATGTAAACCCCTTATGCAAAGTATCCTGTGGTACGATGTATCATCACTTTGATGAAAAGATTGAAACATTGCAAAAGGTTTATGGGTTGGAAGTCAGAGTTATTTGGGAGCATGAATGGAACGCCCTGAAAAAACAGCCTAAAGTTCACGATTTTTTGGTTCGCTCCGATTTTCCAGAACGTCTCAATCCTCGTGAGGCGCTGTTTGGGGGGCGTACAAATGCCATTACATTACATTATGTGGCCCAAGAAAATGAAAGGGTGGAATACTTATTTCACTAGCTTGTACCCCTTTGTCAACAGAAGTGTACCCTGTAGACCATCCTACCGTAATTTACCATAATTTTCAAGACTTGAGGCAGTACATTGGCTTGTTCAAATTAACTGTTCTGCCTCCAAGGGGTCTTTATTTCCCTGTACTGCCTGCCCGCATCTGTGGTAAATTAATGTTTACCCTCTGCCGTTCATGCGCAGAAACACTAAATCAAACCGGGGTATGTAACCATACCTCTGGAGAAAGAGCCTTGACAGGGACATGGTGCAGTGTAGAGGTAGTCAAAGCTCTTGAGAAAGGTTACAAAGTGTCTAAAATACACGAAGTTTGGCATTTTCCTCAGAAATCTGACACTCTCTTTACAGGTTACATTAATAGTCATCTCAAGGGGAAACAGGAAAGTTCAGGTTACCCCTCTCATTGTACCAATGATGGGCGTAAAGAGCGCTATATTGCTGAATATTTTCAGAAAGAGGGGGTTCAATTAGATCCTCAAAACATTAATGTTAACCCTGCTAAGAGACAAATCTCCAAGTTATGTTTAAACTCATTTTGGGGGAAGTTTGCCCAGAGAACTAACCAACTCTCTACAAGCTTGGTTAAAGATCCTGACCAGTTTTTCCATTATCTCTTTTCAAAAAGATATCAGGTTTCGCATTTTTGTTTTGTAAGTGATACGGTGGCGCAGGTTCAGTGGCGTTACGCTTCTGATACCTATACTCCCCCCGGTAATGTAAACGTATTCATAGCGGCGTTTACAACCGCTTACGCCTGGCTAGAGCTCTATAACCTCACGGATCGTCTGCAGGGTCGCTGTCTGTACCATGATACGGACTCTGTGATCTTTGTCAGTAGGCCCCATGCATGGCGTCCTGAACTTGGCGATTATCTTGGAGATTTAACTAGCAAGCTGAAGCTTGTGTCAGGGGGGCCTAAAACGTATGGATACATCACAAACAGCGGAAAAACATGTCTCAAAGTAAAGGGTATTACCCTAAACTATGAGAATTCCAAATTAATTAACCTTGCTTCATTAAAAGACCTAGTTCAAAACTTTGTGAACCCTAATAGAAACACCCCCACTGAGCATATCATGATTCGAGGCTCCCAGATTCACCGTAATAAAAAAGAATTTCAATTGGAAAACAAACCACTCCAGAAAACTTTTCAAATAGTCTACAATAAGAGAGTCTTGCTGTCTGATTACACATCTCTTCCTTATGGCTACTGAAGATGGCTTCGATATTAGACTAACCGTACCTTTTGCAGTATAATATCCGGACCCTCCAATTCAGGCAAAAGTTATCTTGTGAAGCAGCTTTTAGAAAACTCTCCACAGATCTTGTCCCAAACCCCTGAGAATATCATATGGTGTTATAGCTGTTGGCAGCCATTATACAACAAATTGGCACTTAAATTTAAAAATGTAAAATTTATTGAAGGCATACCAGCTTCATTATCCAATGATAATTTACTGCCTCCTAACAAAATCAATTTAATCATTATAGATGACTTGATGGAGGCAGCTAGCGAAAATGATGAAATACAGAAAGCTTTTACAAAATACGTTCATCATAGGAATTTATGCGTGCTGTATTTGGTTCAAAATGTGTTTTTTCAAGGAAAAATGAGCCGTACCATAAACTTGAATGCCAATTACATTATTCTGTTTAAAAACCCTCGAGATAAACTTCAAATCAACACGCTAGCCCGACAGATGTACCCCGGTAACTCCAAGTTTTTCTTAGAAGCGTTTGAAGATGCGACAAAAAAACCCTATGGTTATCTTTTAATAGACTTAAAG
>NW_026708017.1:0-5000 GCF_902713425.1 Acipenser ruthenus
GATGCGGTAATAATGTTACTAAGTCATCATTTACCATCATGATTGATGTGAACTTTTTGATGATACAAAATGATACAAAAACTTTACCTTTGATTTCTGTTTTAAAACAAAAAATATAGTAGCTAATCAGAGAAGTAACGCTTTTGAAAATCTACCCCTCAACAGACAAACATTTTGGTCGGTGCCTTCGGCAACTTGGTCTCTTATATTTCTACCTCAGAATTCATGATTTTTATTGGCTCACTGTCATGACTGGAGGTTTTTTTTATAATTATAACAACTCTTTCAGACTCGAATCTCCTGGATCTACATGGGAATACTTCAGTGAATAGATTTGTAATATGATTTGTTACGACCATTCTCTCTCTCTCTCTCTCTCTCTCTCTCTCTCTCGTCTGTAAATAATGTGCACTGAAATATTAATGGGAATTTCATTTCTGTAAATACAAATATTTATTATGAATTTTTATACTCAAATAGAGTGGACCAGGGGTATTAAAATTAGTTTGTTTAAGACTGTTGTCTTGTTATGGTGTCCTTTTATAGTGTTATAGAACAATAAAATCTATATTTTCAATGAATAGTGATTACTTGTCCTTTTTTACCATTGACGTGCGTTTTCTTTGCATAAATCTGTGTTAGTTTGATCATTATTAGACTGCAGCTTTGATGAACTTTCGAGTCAACTCCAGTCGCCTATACGGTCTTCCCAGTAGAGTGCTAGACATATAGTATTGTTAATTAGTATTAGTACTGTAAATTCACGGCAGGATTTATAAAACATATCATATGCCTTAAATGTGTAACTAGAACCGTTTCCAAACCTCTAAATAACGGAAGGGCTGATCGGTGTAGGACGATATCATCGTCTAACACAGGTGAGCGACCTGTCCTTGGTGCTGAAATTGGATTACCAACAAGAATATAAACTCCACCAAAAAAAACTACGAGAACGGCCTAGTGCTGCCGTTGAGTCATTTTAAAAAGCACTTAACGATCACAAACTCTGGCTGCATTGCAGGTAGGTGTAGAGTAACGGTGTTAGTGAAGATTTCTTTGTGCGTTAATTAATTAATTAATAAACTTGTTTTGTTGTTATTGTTTTTAATGTAGGCGTTTAATTCGAATTAAAGCTCCCTGCCTCGTCAAATCTTACAATAAACAACTCAGTAAGGCTATTTGGTCGTCATATTATCGGAGACTCGATAGTGAAATGTGAGGGATATTGTTCGTTGCCATTTTAAACTTTGGACTTAGGCGCCTTTATAAGTCAAACGTGGTCAATATGTTTACCTCTACGCCTAATCTAAAAGGTCTGGATGACTTGCATATAAGCCTATTTTCATATATTTATTGGCTATTCACCAGAGCTCAAAAATTGGTGCCAAAATGTCTCGAAACCAAGAAATAAAATGTGGTAAGAGGATAATACACTGTTTATGTTAAACAAACCACAATTTCTGAGACATTCAACACATATTCCTTGTAAAGTGTTTCGGCACGCGACAGGATTCCCTGGAACCATATGTGTAACGTTTTGAGTCTTGAGTTTAGTACAATTCCCTGAATATCAAAGTGCATACTACTAAAAAGAAACTGCTAACTTTACACAGCTCGATATAAAAAGGGTTTGAATACGATCCACGGTTAATTTCCTGACGCAACCACACGCGGAATGTAAACAGCAATATACAAATACACTTAATGCCTTATGGATTCCATACATGAACGCGAATGGCAGTGGTATTTGAGATAGTTGTATAACACGACGCTATGACTGTACACTGTTATGCAGGCCTGAGAGGTTAATCAGAAGGGCGGTGCTGAGGGTCTTTGCTCGACGCTGCTATATTATTCAGAGCCGCTCAGGGGATCACGCCTGGACTGCCGCTTTACACAAACATCTGCGGACTGTCTTTAATCTTCGGGGCTGTTGTAGTTTGCGGATTACTGTGTTTGGGTAATTAGCGGCTGTTGTTAAATCACGTGGGTACCTGCAGGAACTAACCGATTTGGTTTCGACCAGACTCATAGTATTGCCACAGACAGAGCTCCATCTCGGACTGCAGCGTGCACCGCTATCAGAACACCCTGTTGCTCCTGTTGTGTTTGTTGTGCGTACGAAATCAAAGCACTGCAACAGAAATCTAGGAACATAGGCAAAGCAGCTATTGTCTAATTTAATGGATGACTTTAATAGGGCACACAATTCATTAAAATAGTAAGAGAAAGGGAACACAGAGTGGCAAATGGTAAAATGCATTGAGGCTTTTTAGAAGTTGTTTAAGATGCCTAATTAAAGCATAAAGTGGCCTAACATTTCACACACACGTGCCATTTGTATCTATATCACTGATTACTGACCGGAAATTGAAATTCCCTATACAAATGTACCATGGTACTTTTAGCACAGATATCAGTGTGAAAGTACACTAGTACTGTATAATGTATCCTATCCCATCAATGTACAATGAACTATTATGGCACTATAATGCATTTTTTTTCTAAGAAGTATCATGCTATCTATAATGCAAAACTATACCATGGTACTTACACTATACCATGATACCATTTATTTTATAGATAATAGATAGTTCCATGGTATAGTATTGCATTATAGATACTATGATACCTTGGTACCTTGTTCCAACATCCAGGGGTACAAGTCCCATGGTAGATTTCTCACTCCCAGAGGTTTCCATGTAGCCTTCCTCATTCCATTGAAGCGATGTGACAGTCTGCCCTTTCAGCTCCCAGCCCCACCTACTCTACTACATTCATACAGACAGAGAGTTCTGAACACTGCAGCCCTTCTGTGTACCTATAAGAGGAGCATATACCGGATAATGCAAACTACTTTATATACGTAAGTCAGATGCAAAAAACCTACAAAAGTCTATTTTTTGTTACTCTGCAGTACAATATATATATATATATTTTTTTTTAACTATGCAATGGCATAAAATCATCTCGTCGTTTTTTTTTTGTTTGTTTGTTTTTTTTGGGGGGGTGTAATCATGTAATTGAAGTATTATAATCACATAACTGTCCTCGACTTCCCAGAATAAAGCAACGGCTGAGCACTCCGCAGGGCTGGAATGAATTAGTGTCAGGCAGTTTGGTGGCTAGTGTTGTTTATCGGTGAGATTTTCCCATTCCTTTGGGGTTGGTGATGATGCATTTCTGGTATAAATAAACTGCGGTTTCAGGGAGTGAAGCACAATTCCACCAAACACACACACACACACACAACACACATACACACAGGCATGCACACACACAACACACATACACACACACACACACACACACACACACACACACACACACAACACACATACACACACGCACACACACACACACACACACACACACACACACACACACACACACACACAACACACACACACACACACACAACACACATACACACACACACACACACACACACACATACACACACACACACACACACACACACACACATACACACACACACACACACACACACACAACACACACACACACACACACACACACAGCACACACACACAACACACACACACACACACACACACACACACACACAACACACACACACACACACACACACACACACAACACACATACACACACACACATACACACACACACACAACACACACACACACACACACACATACACACACACACACACACACACACAACACACACACACACACACAACACACACACACACACACACATACACACACACACACACACACACACACACACAACACACATACACACAGGCATGCACACACACACACACACACACATACACACACACACACACACACACACACACACACACAACACACATACACACACACACACACACACAACACACACACACACACACACAACACACACAGGCATGCACACACACACACACACACACACACACACACACACACACACAACACACACACACACACACACACACACAACACACACACACACAACACACAACACACATACACACACACACACACACACAACACACATACACACACACACACACACACACACACACACACACACACATCACACACACACACACACACACACACACACAACACACATACACACACACACACACACATACACACACACACACACACACACACACACACACACACACACACACACACACACACACACACACACACACACACACACACACACACACACACACACACACACATACACACACACACACACACACACACACACACACACACACACACACACACACACACACACAACACACATACACACACACACACACACACACACATACACACACACACACACACACACACACACAACACACACACACACACACACACACACACACACACACACACACACACACACACAACACACACACACACACACACAACACACATACACACACACACACACACACATACACACACACACACACACACACACACACACACACACACACAACACACACACACACACACACACACACACACACACATACACACACACACACACACACACACACAACACACACACACACACACACACACACACACACACACACACAACACACATACACACACACACACACACACACACGCACACACAACACACACACACACACACACAGCCCTGTAAACAGTAACCCTGAGTTTTAGCAGAGTTTCTCATAAGAGGTCAAACCTGACACAAAAATCAGAGAATGGTTTTGTAAACCCGTCTTGTGCAATGTTTTATACAATAAACTATGATGCCAAATGGACTCAGTTAATGTCATACTGCATGGGCTGGCTGGCAGACGGCATTGTCTTTGTCGTAGTTCTCGTACGCTGATTGAATTAAATCTGACCAAAACATTTTTAAATGCACAAAATCTGCCAAGTTAGAAATATCGACAAACAGGTCCAAGTCAAACGAAAAAGATGGGAAAGATGGGAAAAGTTACA
>NW_026708017.1:10000-16212 GCF_902713425.1 Acipenser ruthenus
GGTTTATTTGTTAAGTTTTTGATATGAGGTTGACTGTACCCCCAGGCGTGGAATGAAAACCTCAGTGGTATCGATGTACAGTCAAGCCCTCTGGTGATCTCAATAAAGTGAAGGCAATGCAATTCCATAGCATGTGATAGTTTTATATATTGATACAGCTGGCAGGATTACCTCTGACGGTTTTAGGAGTGCTGTTTTTGTATGTAAGGCCTGTTGGCTGGATCTTATACAAAGAATGCTCGGAGACAGAACCCTGTTTATACAGTCCTGCATAAAGATACTGTGTGTCTCTGCATGTAAAGAAACCGGTCAACATGCCAGTGAAAACGCAGGATTTCAATTGAAAACCTTTCTCACTTTTAAATATGTACAGCTCGCTTTCTGGTTTCCTCTATTTTCAGACACAGGCTAGCTGGTCTTGATGCCTCTAGATGAAGAAGCTGTTTCCATTTCCTGTGGACATTTCCCTTACAAAAGTCTCCTATATTAAACACTTAATAAAGCAGGGTGACAGCATGATATAGGCAAGCATTGTAAAGCACAGAGCGGTATGGTAAAGCATATTTAAAAACATGACAAACCATTGTAAAATATGGCAAATGCAATATGGAAAAAGCCCCTTACTGTGGGCAGCAGTGTGGAGTAGTGGTTAGGGCTCTGGACTCTTGACCGGAGGGTTGTGGGTTCAATCCCTGGTAGGGGACACTGCTGCTGTACCCTTGAGCAAGGTACTTTACCTAGATTGCTCCAGTAAAAACCCAACTATATAAATGGGTAACTGTATGTAAAAATAATGTGATATCTTGTAACAATTGTAAGTCGCCCTGGATAAGGGCGTCTGCTAAGAAATAAATAATAATAATAATAATAATAATAATATAGAATAGCAACCTTACCAGTACGGTAAGGAATTGTATATTCAGAATTTGCATTACATCTTTGTGCACTCCTTGTAGATGTATAAGCTGCTTCTAATAGGATCCCTTGAGTACATCATTAGAAATATTGATTTAGTGCCTAGTCATTTCCTAGCTGTAGGTTTGCAGTTACACAAAATGAATCTGACCTACAGCATAGGAAATGATCAGGTATCAGGAATCGATCGTATTATAGTGAAGAGATCTACAGGAAAGTAAAAACAGCACACAGTGCAATGTTGCTAGTGCTTTACCATAACAGAATGAGAAGAATAGTGTTGATTTGATTCTCTCCGTCAGGACCTTAGCAATCTTTAAAAAGAGGCACTAGAGAAGTTAGGGTCAGGTTCTCATGAAAATTCCTGCAAAATTGTTCAGATGTTTCTTTTTCGGTTTTATTGGCACAAAGAATCCAAGTTAATGGAGCTGTGGTGTGCGCAGACTCGATTGAGGCGAGCCAGACCTTCTGGAATGCAGATGTCACAAACGACCACAGACAAACAGCGGGTGTCAATTTGGTCACCATGTCCAAACACACGCGCTCACGGTACAGTCAGGCCCTGCTAGAGAGCCCTTTGTTAATGCTCGTTATCAGCAAATGGAGACGTCCCAGAGAGATCATAATGGAAGTCAATGGGCAGCGCTCTGGATAATGTGAATATGCCGTGCATTGTGTGTAGGGTGTCTCTGATGTCATCACAAAGCAAAGCTGAGCGGTCCTGGCTGATCACACTGCACAGAATGTTATAATAAGAGACACACGACACAAAACTTCATCATAAATCAAAAAAACATTGCAGGCCAGACAAACTGGGATTCTGGCAAACCCTCAACAGCGATTCTGGTGGATTTCACAGCCATGATTTATAATGTGACCTTGATGATTATTAATCACACTCCAGGTGATATCAATCAGTCGGTCACACAACCGATTTCCACTCTGCTCAATGAGATTCATATACCATCAGAACGGATAATCATATTTATGATATGCTTATTGTCCTGTTGTGTGTGTCATTTCTATTTACTAGATCACTGTTGCCACCGTTGCAGGGGGAGTAGCAATTACAGTTGCACACCCCAAGCGGTCAATTCTAAAACCACATCACTGATCATGCGTGTTCTAGGGCATTTCCCCTGGGGGGTGAGATTGTAGAATTCGAGTAAAGTAAATATGATCGACTACAATAATAATTCACATTCCTATAGTGCCTTCCATCACAAGGATCCCAAAGCGCTTCACTGACACACACACAAGCACACAAAAAAATGAACAATTAAACCATTCAATTAAAAACAGGGTAATACAGAATCTGATCAAACTGAAATTTAAAGAGCTCAGACATGTGCTTTTAACTGTAAAAAAGTTTGTAGAAATAGAACATTTAAAAGAGTCTAAAACTACATTTTTATCACATTTGAATTAAAGAAGGTGAAAAAGAAAAGGCAGTTTTGATTGTAAAATAAGAAAACTAAGATAGAAAAAAACTATTGTAAAAAAAACACTTATAGAGTCCCAGCTTCCCCGACAGAAGAAAACAGAGAATCCCATAATTTAGGAGCAATGATTCCTGTAAGTAACTGGGTTTAATCCATTCAGGGACTCAGATACAGAAATAATAGGACTACGTTTAGCTATATTTCTCAAAGGATACTTTAGTAAGCTTCCTAATATGACTCAAAGATGACCCCCAAATCTTCTAGTTTTTAGTTCTGATGAGAGACTGCTATAGTCTAGCTGGTTCTGAGAGCCCACTAGCCTACTAGAGACGTCCCCTTTAAATAAGCCATTAGCTCACAGTAGACAATAGGGTTAGAACTAATAAGAAAACCGATTTCAAAAGCCTTGGTTAGCACCCCTTCCAGCCGCAGCTGCTTGTGTATTATTGTCATATAACTAGCAGGGTTCTGTAGCTGGAATGTTAGTTTCAAGACTCAACATTACTTCACAGGCACAGATTTATAGAAATACCCTTACTATATAATATGTTGGCTGTTTCTTTTACTAACATTAATAAAAGCAAGCCAGGTTTTGTAAGCTGCATAACAAGAAATATTGTATAGCTGAATGTACATCTGCAGCAATTCTTCTTTCCAAAAATGAAACTGCAGTTGGGTTCCAGATGCCATATGTTAGGTGCAAGGGCGTTTGGGATACTCAAGGGGCTGTCTACAAATTCCCTGATAAACATTTTAAAGATAAATCTTACCTGCCGTGTGCTCCCATTCGCTATGGACTGCAGATTTTAAAGAAGGACATGTTACAGCAAACATATCTTTTCATTTGATAACTGGGTTAACTGGGTTAAAGACAGCGCTCTCCTCTCTTACCAGGGACTTCAAAGCAATTCCTTATGTCCTGTTTCATCACTGCCCCCTTTCTTGTGCTGAAAATCTTTTCAATCAGATTTGCTTTTTTTTTTTTACACAACAGATTTTGTTTCTTCCTGGTAACTAATCACTTCCTGTGTTGTAGGTCAGATTTACTCTGGATGAAATCAGACCATCGGGATAATTTCAATGGTCCAAACCGTTGCTGCTCTGGCTGGTTAGGGAAGCAAAATCATCAGTCACCTTACCCACTATAGCGCCCCCTACTGAACAGGCGGCCAAGCTTTAAAAATTGATATTGAGGGGGGTCCCTGAGTGGCTCGCAGGGTGTCATACAGCCAGGGGAGCACAGGTTTGCGTCCTGGCGTTGTGAAGTCATCAGTCTTTGTTGGGGATTCTGGAGGGATTGGTAATCCAAGACACCCTCATCGCGCTACAGCGGACCCTACTGGCCAGGCGCTTAGTGAACTCCGGCAGACACTTGCAGGGTTGGCATTTGTCCTCCAGAGGGCAGTAGCTCGCTGACATTCGCTCTCGAGTTCCTGGGTGTAGAAGAGGAAGCTGGTTCAGTCGTGGGATCAGAGGACTCCCGCTGAACCTTCAGTTCTGCTGAGCTGTGTGGGGAATCGCTGCGGTGAGGGGAAATAAGAATTGGGTTTTCTAAACTGGGGAGAAAAACAGGGGTAAAATAAGTGGACATTAAAAGAAAAAAAGATTTTGATAATGAATTAATATAAATAAAACAGTGGCACATTTTTTTCACAGTTTTGTGGCTAAAAACCTGGTAGCAGTGTGGAGTAGTGGTTAGAGCTCTGGACTCCTGACCGGAGGGTCGTGGGTTCAATCCCCAGTGGGGGACACTGCTGTTGTACCCTTGAGCAAGGTACTTTCCCTAGATTGCTCCAGTAAAAACCCAGCTGTATAAATGGGTAACTGTATGTAAAATAATGTGATATCTGTATAATGTATGTAAAATAATGTAAATCTGTATAATGTGAAATAATGTAAAAAATGTGATATCTTGTAACAATTGTAAGTCGCCCTGGATAAGGGCGTCTGCTAAGAAATAAATAATAATAATAATAATAAAAACTAGAAGGTTGTTTGCCTAACTGCCTAACATGAGATTGCAAATGATTATACTGATAGATGTGTTAAGAGTCATGGGTGTTGGGGAGGGGGGGGCCTTTGTTATAACAATCTATTATCCCCCCACCATTATGAAGGTGTATACAAACGTGTATTGATCAGAAATGTTCAGATCAACCAACAAGAGTCACAAGCTTCCATAGGACAAGACCTCTGCTCAGTACATCTGCTTTGGATTTATTTAGATTCTTTCAGCATTTCTAAATGTCACACTATTGAGTGTTTTACAGTTCTGGATGAAAAATCGAAGGCAAATTCCACTCTGTAAAAGAAAGAAATGACAGATGCCTGCAATACCTCTCGCACACACCGCTTACCTTCCTACCTGCAACGAATACAACGTTTTTATTGAGCAAAGGGAAACTTCAGGTACAGCTCACACACGAAATCTGAACAAGTGCACATAAAAAAAACATTCTGGGAAACCCTGGTTCTCATTTATCAGAGGGGAGAGCGAGAGACTGACACGCAAGGGGCAGGCAATGGCACCGGTTCCATCGTGTTGCTCAGGGGAGACAGCTGGGAGGCAGGCTAGGCAGACAGAGATGGAGAGAGGGAGGCTCGGAGCAGCTGGGAGGCAGGCTGGAGTCCGGGAGGAATCTAACCCTGCCAGATGAGCCCCTGTACACAAGAGAGTCCGATTGTGTTCCCTGGGAGAGCCAGGAGGCTTGTTTGCTGGGTGGCAGCAGTGACACAATGGCACGTTACCTCAGCCACATCCAGGCAATTAACAAGGCAAACAGAATGCAGGGTTATAATGGAGTGAAAATCCAGGGAGGTTATGATGAGAAATGATCCGGGAACAGGGAACACAAACTGGAATCATCATACAGACAGACTTAAGACATAGGGAGACGGATGAAAGACAGAGGGAGATGGATGAAGGACAGAGGGTAGGAGAAGTGAGGGTATGGAATGAGTTACCAAAAAATGACGTTGATGCTGAACCATTAAAACTCTTGAAGTTGATTTGCTGTGGTATCAATCTGCTGCCAGGACCAGCATTGATAACTCTTCATTAATCTCTGCAGATTTTTCATCGGGTAAATCTGTGTGCAGCTGCCTGCCTGTGTGCAATTAAGCTAACACTGCAAATGCCAAAAACACATCAGCTATCTTTATCACAGTTACTGTTTGTTTTGTTCTGTGGTTCTGTTTAAAAGCCTCTACAAGGACAGCGGCACCATTGTTAAAATGTAACCCCTCGGCCCTAGGGTAAATCTCTCTTTAGCACAGCACTGTGGAATATCTCAGGATTGTTTGTGGATGATACGCTTCAAATAAACGTTGCATTTAATCAAAGAAAGATTTAGGACCTAGAAGACCGGTTTTGACACCGTGCCAGGGCTCACACAGGCCTGTAGAAGAGCTGTACATTTTCCAGGAGGCCTGGGACCTTGGGAGACGCTCCCTTAGCTGCACAATACCCCAGTACGGCTGGTCCTAATCAAAGAACGCAAAGAAACAGTGGCGATGTTCGGGAGCTCTGTTCCAAGAAAACACAGACGACATTAATTTACACCAAAACCCAGAGCAGCGATGCTCAAAGGCAAAGGCAACAGCAGACCCAGGTTCAGCAAAACACACACAGCATCCCCATCGCTTTGTATATTGCTGTCTACACAACTTGCAAGAATGTACAGTAATGTAATACAGTCCTCAGCCTCTAAGAGAAAGGGTGCTCCCTCCAGTCCAGGGCAGGCTTGAGGCATGGAGACTGAACTGCTCGCTCCCTCACCTCCCTAAGAGAAAGGGTGCTCCCTCCAGTCCAGGGCAGGCTTGAGGCATGGAGACTGAACTGCTCGCTCCCTCACC
>NW_026708018.1:0-183936 GCF_902713425.1 Acipenser ruthenus
CATATTATTATTATTTTCTCTATTTTCTAAAACCACGTGCAGGAATGAAGGTCAAAGTTTGCACATGTGCAGTACGCTATCAGAATAAGTTTTCAGAAAAGTGCGTTTACATGATATACATTTGGTTCGTTTTCGGAATTGAATCGGAAATTTCTAGGTGCTGTTTTCCGAAAACTGATCTAAGGAATATACATGGCTTGATATCAGAATTAGTTTTCCGAAAAATATCGGAATTCTTATGCTCATGTAAACGCACTGTATGATACCCCTTGATTTTAAATCCCTGAGGTTGAGGGCTGAATAGTGCATTTTCAATGACAATAGGGCAGAAGAGCACAGCATACAAGACAGGATTACAAGTCCATCTGAAAAGACAGAGTTCTGTGAATCAAGACTACCGTGGTTTTCATTTTCTTTGGATCGCAGTGCTGTTATTGTCGGTAAGATTAAGAAATAAAGATTTCACTCCCCAGCTTTGTTTTTGTGCTGATCTCCCTTGCCTCTAAATACTTTCAATTTTTTATTGGTATTTAGTAGGGTGAACAGTAAGGAGAGAAAGTCGGTAGTCTGGTTCACCCAAGGTAGTGTATGGTTTGTTTTCTTTTGTTGTTAAATTATTTAGACAGTTTACTTGGTTTTAATAAATAAACGAGTGTACAATAGTTAGTGCATTGCTTTATTAGCAACCTATCAGAATTTTGTCCGGTTTGAGATCATGCGAATGTTTGTTTCTCTTTTTATAGGAGACGTGTTGGCCACTGTTTTGTTTCTGTTGAATTGTTTCAATTTGATTTTGCTTTCGTTGAGTTTTGTTATTCTGTTTTCATTATCGCTCCTGTGCTTTGTTATTTATTTGTTTGGTTTGCTTTGATACATGCACTTACCTTGCATGTTGGCATTAAAACTGAAGACTCAAATAAACACTACAGTGCATAGGTTCAATATATTGCAAGCCAACAAACCTGAGTGTAACCCTTTGGGGTAGAAACAAGAACTTTAACTACTTAAAGAATTGTGTTTCTAAAGAAAATCTGAGCAAAAGCGTTGGGAGTCTGTCTTCAGCCTCCCCCAGATCACACTGCCCATAAATATTGCCCTGCCTATTTTGGGTGGGGATCACAATATAAGAGAGACCTTGTAATTCATAGCTCCCCTTACTCCTGGAATAATTAAGGGGTGGCGTAGTCAAGTCAATAGCCCTGTAGAGAGGGCGCTACAGTACGAAGGACTATAAATGGTTATGGAACATTTTTACTTTTATTGTATTTTTCTAATGTCTGTGATTTCTTCCTAAATGTAATCATAATTAATTTACAATGTATTTAACAATTTGATCTGTAGCTGCAGATTATTATATGTTCTTAAAGAGCAGTGGTCTAAACCCATGTCAGGTTCCTAAAGTGATGGCACTGTGTGCGGCACCTCAAACATTTCAAAAATTATATATAAAAACACTGAATGATGGGGTGTACATGCATTCGAAAATTGCCTCCACATTAAGGATTTAGCACATGCATATCACTTGCATTCCTCTTGCTAAAGTAGAAGCATGGTGTTTAGATAGTGTGATTTAAATTCACATGCTTAAAATAGCTTAAAAATACCTATGTGGCAGGATGGCTTGCAGTGGTGAGGTGTGGTGACGTCACGGACCAGGAAGTAACAGAACCAAAACAGTGGATGGGCGGGTGAAAGCTGAAACGCTACGACGTTCAGCTGCTTTTATTAAATCATAATACAAAAAGGATTTAAACAAATAACAAAACACAAAACAAAAAGGCACGTTGGCCAAACAAATAGAAACAAATAAGCGTGCTGGTTTTAACCCAGCACGATACGTAGCAGTTGTTTTATTTTCTCCTCGCTCTCTCCGCTCCCCGTACTCTCCTCTGTACACTCCACCCCGCAGCACGGACAGCTGCAGGTTCTTATACTCTGACCGAGGGGTTAACTAGCTGTTCATTATCTTATTACCCCTCGGCCACAGTCTGCACGAGTTTAGTAAGGATGCATGACTGTCAGCTAGTTAAATAATCAGTAGCTGATCAGTCACGTATCCTCACGGGGAAAATACAAATAATAATAAATAAATATATAGGGGCGGGACACTCCGCCACAACCATGTAAGGGCTCCCGGATGGCGCATCAAGTAAAGGCGCTCCGTGTGGAGTGCAGGATGTGCCCTATCTGGACATCGCGAGTTCGAGTCCAGGCTATTCCTTTGCCGACCGAGGATTGGAGCTTCTTGGGTGGCTGCATGGTGAGTCCGCAGTGTGAAAAAATGCGGTTGGCTGACGGCACACGCTTTGGAGGACAGCGTTTGTTCGTCTTCGCCCTCCCGAGTCAGCGCAGGGGTGGTCGTGGTGAGCTGAGCCTAAAAATAACTGGCCATTCTAAATTGGGGAGAAAATAATAAAAAAATAATTAGCAATGACTAAATTATTTATAAAAAAAATACCATGTAAACAGAAGTCATGCTTTAGATTCCAGCATTCAAGATCCTGTTTACCTGTCATAACTTCATGCTGCTTCCCAGTATAAGCCTGTAACAGGGCGAGCAGCCCTGTACATTGTTTATTTATTTTTAGATCGGGGTCTCTCCCTCCGCCCCTGTGCAGATTGTTTTGTAGTGTTTATTTATTTATTGTATTGTATTTATGACGGCGTAGCGCCGTGTTGTTGTTTTGTTTATTTTTAAAACGTGTCCTGGCAGAGGCGAGATCGGTGCTCGTCCTCTGCCAGGAGTAATTAATTAAAACTCGTGCAGAAGGTGGCCATCTCCCGAATGAATTAAGTGGTTTAATTTGTTGCTAATCGGGAGATGGTCACCTGTTAATAAAAGCCTGCAGCTCTCGGCACTCTGGGTGGGTGTCAGAAGGAGAGAGTGTGTGAGAGGAGATGGAGTTACTTAAAACGAAACTAAATCATAGCATACAGGAACAGTGACAGTGACTGCCCAGCCTGACCTGTATGGTTCATGGTTTATTTATTTTGGATTTTGTGTTTGTGATTTGTTTTTGTTTACCCTTTTATTTTGCTCTGTGAGCAAGTGTTCTTTTGTTTAAATATTTATTTTATTTTTGGTTGCTTTAAATAAAACGGCGCCCGCGCCACTGCACAATACCTTTTTGTTGTTGTGGTCCCTTCTTCTGCCGTGACGTCAGACCCTCAGCCATTCCTGTCACACGTGGTGTCCTGCGTGGGATTGCAGCGCCTCCAGGACGCAGGCAGAAGAGGGTACTGCAGGTTTTTTCGTTTTTTTTCGTTTTTGTGTGTGGAGAAAAGGAGAGTGAAGAGGAGGATGGGAGGAAGGAAGATGGGAGGAGGAAGAAGGATGAGGAGACAGCAGCCGCTGCAGCAGCAACAGCCGCAGCAAGTCTGCCTTACCTGTCTGTTGGGGGAGGAGTGGTGTTTTAACTGTGGGGAGCCATGGCACATTTCCCCTGGCACCTTCCCCATATGGCAGGAGGAGGGGACACAGACAGAGGTGAGGAGGAGGAGGCAGAGAGGAAAAGTGGAACGAGGGGAAGAGGAGTGGTGCACCAACTGCATGAGATACGGGCATGAGGAGCACCACTGCCTGGAGGTCTTCAAAGACACGGACCTGGAGTGGGAGGAACCTGAACGTCCTGCGCCTAAAAGGGAGGAGCCCGAACGTCCTGCGCCTAAAGGGGAGGAGCCCGAACGTCCTGCGCCTAAAAGGGAGGAGCCCGAACATCCTGCGCCTAAAAGGGAGGAGCCCGAACGTCCTGCGCCTAAAAGGGAGGAGCCCGAACGTCCTGCGCCTAAAAGGGAGGAGTCGGTGCGTCCACGGCCCAAGAGGGGGGAGTCGGTGCGTCCACGGCCCAAGAGGGGGGAGTCGGTGCGTCCACGGCCCAAGAAGGGGAAGGCCGAAGGTCCACAGCCCAGGTACCTGCCAGCAGAGGGAGAGTTCCTGCTGGTGCCACCTCCGTCTCCATGGGAGGGCGACATGTCGCTCCCACCACCACCACCAGCAGAGGGAGCATGCCTGCTGGTTCCGCTTCCACCACCGCCAGCAGAGGGAGAATACCTGCTGGTGCCACCTCCACTGCCCTGGGAGGACTGTGAGTCGCTCCCACCTCCGCCAGCAGAGGGAGCATTCCTGCTGGTTCCACCTCCACTGCCCTGGGAGGACTGTGAGTCGCTCCCACCTCCGCCAGCAGAGGGAGCATTCCTGCTGGTTCCACCTCCACCACCCTGGGAGGACTGTGAGTCACTCCCACCTCCGCCAGCAGAGGGAGCATTCCTGCTGGTTCCACCTCCACCGCCGTGGGAGGACGACATGTCGCTCCCACCACCACCAGCAGAGGGAGAATACCTGCTGGTGCCGCCTCCATCTCCGTGGGAGGACGACATGTTGCTCCCACCACCACCACCAGCAGAGGGAGCATGCCTGCTGGTTCCGCTTCCACCACAACCAGCAGAGGGAACATGCCTGCTGGTTTCCCTGTTGCAGCCAGAAGGGGAGGCGCCCCTGCCGCCTTCGCTGCCAGAAGGGGAGGAGCCGCCTTCGCTGCCAGAAGGGGAGGAGCCGCCTTCGCTGCCAGAAGGGGAGGAGCCGCCTTCGCTGCCAGAAGGGGAGGAGCCGCCTTCGCTGCCAGAAGGGGAGGAGCCCCTGCCGCCTTCGCAGCCTGAAGGGGAGGAAGCCCTGCCGCCTTCGCAGCCTGAAGGGGAGGAAGCCCTGCCGCCTTCGCAGCCTGAAGGGGAGGAAGCCCTGCCGCCTTCGCAGCCTGAAGGGGAGGAAGCCCTGCCGCGTGAAGGGGAGGAAGCCCTGCCACGTGAAGGGGAGGAAGCCCTGCCGCCTTGGCCGCCTGAAGGGGAGGAAGCCCTGCCGCCTTGGCCGCCTGAAGGGGAGGAAGCCCTGCCGCCTTGGCCGCCTGAAGGGGAGGAAGCCCTGCCGCCTTGGCCGCCTGAAGGGGAGGAAGCCCTGCCGCCTTCGCAGCCTGAAGGGGAGGAAGCCCTGCCGCCTTGGCCGCCTGAAGGGGAGGAGCCCCTGCCGCCTTGGCCGCCTGAAGGGGAGGAAGCCCTGCCGCCTTGGCCGCCTGAGGGGGAGGAAGCCCTGCCGCCTTGGCCGCCTGAAGGGGAGGAAGCCCTGCCGCCTTGGCCGCCTGAGGGGGAGGAAGCCCTGCCGCCTTGGCCGCCTGAAGGGGAGGAAGCCCTGCCGCCTTGGCCGCCTGAAGGGGAGGAAGCCCTGCCGCCTTGGCCGCCTGAAGGGGAGGAAGCCCTGCCGCCTTGGCCGCCTGAAGGGGAGGAAGCCCTGCGGCCTTGGCCGCCAGAAGGGGAGAAGCCTTGGCCGCCAGAAGAGGAGGAGCCCCTGCCACCTTTACCGTCAGGAGGAGAGGAGCAGGAGCTACCTCTACCTCCACCACCACCATTGGGAGAAGTGGAGCTCCTGCTGCCGCCTTCATGGCCAGGGGCTCCCCTCCCGCCGTCGGCATCGCCTAGGGTCGCCTGTGTCTCCCTTGCATCTCCTAGGGTTGCTGCCGGTCCTGCGTCGCCTCCCGAGGGTCCGCTGCCGTCGCCTCCCGAGGGTCCGCTGCCGTCGCCTCCCGAGGGTCCGCTGCCGTCGCCTCCCGAGGGTCCGCTGCCGTCGCCTGGGGTCGCCAGGGATCCTGCTTCACCTGGGGTCCCTACACTGTGGTCGGAGCCCCACGGAGGGGAGCTGCCGGCCATCAAGAAAGGGGGGGAGGTCAGGAGACCAGCTCCCCCAGCCACACTTTCGCGGCCAGAGGTCATGTGGTCGGAGCCCCACGGAGGGGAGCTGCCGGCCATCAAGAAAGGGGGGGATATCAGGAGACCAGCTCCCCCAGCCGCACTTTCGCGGCAGGAGTTTGGGTGGTCAGAGCCCCACGGAGGGGAACTGCTGGCCATGAAGAGGAGGGGGAAGGTCAGGAGACCAGCTCCCCCAGCCGCACTTTCGCGGCAGGAGAGAGTGTGGAGGGAGCCCCGGAAGAGGGAGCTGCCGGCCACGAAAAATTGGGGGGTGCCGGAGATTCCACCATGGCCACCCCCCGGGAACAACTTGCTTCCCCCTCTTCCGGGACATTGAGACTGAGGGGGGAGGTGGCCATTGGGGCCATGTGTGCTTCGCACAAGGGGGGGGATATGTAACAGGGCGAGCAGCCCTGTACATTGTTTATTTATTTTTAGATCGGGGTCTCTCCCTCCGCCCCTGTGCAGATTGTTTTGTAGTGTTTATTTATTTATTGTATTGTATTTATGACGGCGTAGCGCCGTGTTGTTGTTTTGTTTATTTTTAAAACGTGTCCTGGCAGAGGCGAGATCGGTGCTCGTCCTCTGCCAGGAGTAATTAATTAAAACTCGTGCAGAAGGTGGCCATCTCCCGAATGAATTAAGTGGTTTAATTTGTTGCTAATCGGGAGATGGTCACCTGTTAATAAAAGCCTGCAGCTCTCGGCACTCTGGGTGGGTGTCAGAAGGAGAGAGTGTGTGAGAGGAGACGGAGTTACTTAAAACGAAACTAAATCATAGCATACAGGAACAGTGACAGCGACTGCCCAGCCTGACCTGTATGGTTCATGGTTTATTTATTTTGGATTTTGTGTTCGTGATTTGTTTTTGTTTACCCTTTTATTTTGCTCTGTGAGCAAGTGTTCTTTTGTTTAAATATTTATTTTATTTTTGGTTGCTTTAAATAAAACGGCGCCCGCGCCACTGCACAATACCTTTTTGTTGTTGTGGTCCCTTCTTCTGCCGTGACGTCAGACCCTCAGCCATTCCTGTCACAAAGCCATACATAAGAAATAATAATATTATAACAAAACGCAAAAAGATGCCGTCCCGGTTGAAAGAGAACATTGAAACCTCATCATTTATTATTAGTACCATACGTTTGTTTTTAATTAATGTTGTTAAGTTTTGGTGAACTCTTTTTCTTATTTAAATGAAGACTATAAATTGTAACGATGGATATCTACTCTGAATTTGTGTAAGTTTTTATAGCTTGAGCCATTGTATAATAGGAATAATGCACTTCAAGTTGAGCGTCGTGTTGGGATAACATCACTTCCTGGGTGTTGGATGCACTTGGTCTGTAGTTTGTGGAGAAAGTGAGGTTTGTAGGGTTAAGACTAATATTTAAACTTATAATCATACTGTATATTCTAGATTTTTTTTAGTTAGTATTTATTTGTTAAAAAAAAGTATAAAATGAAGTTCTGCAAACCACAGATGTTATTAAAAGGAAGTGTGCTGAGGTGGTGATCTCAGAATGTAATGTTAAGATGTAATTGAGAAACCACAGAGGCTATTTTGATGGATGACAGTCAGAGAGAAATGGTATGCAGAGTAAATGCTTTTATGTGACAGAAGAAAGGTTCAAAAGAAGAGGTTTGAAAAAGAAGGATCACATGAATTATTGCATGAGCAGACTGAATTATAACTAACCAATAATATACCAACACAATGTACAACATAACCAATTCTAGCATAGAAAGAGTGGAATGGCCATGTTAAAGTAACCAATCATAAAGGGATGACAATCTAAACCTTTCCATCTTAGGGAACTAAGTTAAGATATAAGAAAGTAACACTTGAAGTTCAGCAAGACATCAGGACCTGAATCTGCTGCAGTCCAGAAAAGCCTGGTAGAAGATACTCCATCCTGACCTGAAATAGGACTCAACCTGCAGAATGTAAGCTGGCCCTTCCTTGTTCTCATATTTCTAATGTTATTATGTTTTAATGCAGGGACATGTTTTAGCAGCCGCTAAAGTCGCAGTATCTTAAGAGCAAGTTTAAACAAAACCTTTTTTTTTTTTTTTTTTTACAGGATGCTCATCTTCCTAACCTTCAGTTTTCTCTGTGCAAATTCTGTCATAGGAGTTCAAAGTAAGTACCATTTTTTTCCACAATGATGTAATCTCACAAGAAATGTGAAATTGTATTAGGTAGTGATAATTTAGCAAAGGCTTCTCTTAAAGAAATTAGTTGTAAAATGAGAAACTCATCTCCACTTGCTGGTGTTTACTGTATTCTGGAAAGAGAAAAGCAGCACCAAAATGGCTGCAATTTGGAGGTCTGCTCGGTCCTGAATTTTAAGCCAGACTCAAAACCGACCCGATCCTGAGCAAGCACACCTTTTTTTGGACTCGACCCGACTCAACAGTTAAGCTCTTGCAACTAAAGCATGTGTCAGAACACACAAAAAAAATGTATCAGAAATTTCACTTTTGAACGCACCCTAAAAACTATAGCCTACTATAGTTGGAAAGAAAGCGTAGGTAGCCTACATCACATGTGAACTGATCGCATGCATTCCCCTTCAGTTCGTGTCATTAGGTTTTGTTACTGCAACATTTGAATAGTGAAAAAAGTATTGCATATATGGTACCAAGGTGGGATTTTTTTTGTTTTTTGGATTTTCACTGCTCCTTAATTTAAGGAAGTTTTGTTGGGCGTTTTCTCAGTAAATCATGCATGGTCAATTTATTACTGATGTAAGTAGTCTCAAATAATTTGTAGTGCCTGCATTTTATTTATTTAAAATGGACTCGCAGAAATGGAAATTCGTTTTTGAATTACATGTCATTACTCTGATGGTGACGTCACAAGTGACACATTTCGAAGTGCTCCGGCACAATAAAATTTAGGCTTTAAAACTGATAATACTATGTTTGGATAGACTTCCCTCAAACAGCAAAGTAAACAGCCTCCATACTTCATAATGTAGAGAATCTCTTTTGGCTGTATCGACAATACATATGAGATGCAGCATAAACGAACAGCCTGGATCCTCCAGCCATGAAGTCATGCGTACGCAGCTTTTAATTGACGTCATCATTATACTGCCAAAGGCAAGCTCATTCATCTGAACACCCCAATCACATGATCACAGCGTACCTTATCGGAATACAGCCGATGGAAACTTCATAAGACCCCCATCAAACAATTACTATTAACAATAACAATAAACGTAACAAAGCAAAAATGTCAATTTGACATAACCTATGTATTTTTATAAATTCAAATTTGAAAGAAAAGCAAAACAGTAATCTCCCTAATACCAACACACTCTTTGTATGCTGGACATTTTGAAAGAGTGTTGATGAAGATTTATTATTTAAATACAGATGACTGTAGTACGCGATTGCAATAGGAATGTCAGATGATATGGTAATATGCATATCACTGTGTGCATTATTACATATTATTATAGTTATCCATATCACACTGTATGACATTTCCCCAATAATAATGCATCTCAGTAGCTGATAAAAGAAGCATATGAGGAATATTTCTATGTAACTGGGTTCAGAAAATAATGATGAAGATTATTTAAATCAATGTGTGGGAGCTCCCCAGGAGCAGATCTTGAAATGTATTTATTTGAAAAAAACACTAATTATGCCTTGATTTGATTAAACCATCATTATTTAATAGATTGTTTAAAAACATTATTACAGACATTTACCAGATGAATAATGACGTCTATTACAACCTGCGCACGCATTACATGGCTGGAGCTGCATGACGAGAGCTGCATGGCTATATTTATATGGTGGGGAGAATTGTGGGTTAACCCAGATGAGTGAAGTACAAGTGATCCAGGGAATGGGAAAGTACAGGAACCCTCTGCTTTCCCAGGACAAGACAAACACTCCTGGAAGAAGGAAACTTTTCACAATCCGTGTCATTGTTTATAACATGATTATGGTAATTAATGAGAAACTTTACTAATGTTTGGGACGTCGTGCATCATGGAACTCGATATAATTGGCCATTCTTAATTGAGAAGAAATGGGGTAAAATAATTTGTCACTGAAAAAAAGGATTCTTACTAACTGACTGAATTTTTGAGTGTGTCAATCTTCTTTTATGAAATGAAAAGAGGGATCTTTGAACTGTGCTTCTGATGCAGCTGAATACCGGTTTCCAAAGGCTCTGCTAACCGATGCCAAGATCACCATTGATAACATCCATCTGCAGAATAATGACCAACAATGCAAAGCACAAGATGCAGGAAACTGGGTGGTGGTGAGGGTACTATTCAGCGCGTGTGGAACTGCGTCTCGGGTAAGGCTGTTCCTTCATATTATAATGGGAAATTAAATAAATAGTTTTAGTATGTATTTCACTTGTACAGTACCATAGGTTATATGTATGTCAATAGAAAACAGGTTTGCTTTCAAGTGACACCAAATACTGGTTAGTTTTATAATGAATTTGCATTGCAGTAAGGTTTTGGTCATTACAAATTTAGCAATTTGTACAATTGTAAACTGATAATTACTAAAATACTTAGAATACTTAAATACCTAGCTCATGTTGGGTAAATGTTTTATGCAAATGCAATGCAATTGACATTAGTAATATTCTGCACTCACAATGGTATCCTGCATAACACACAGGATGGACTCTACAAGCATCTGCATCAATAAAATGGTCTCTGTACTGACCTGTACTTAGATCCAGGGCTCAAGCCTTTGAATTACTACTGTACTCTAATGTTGTGAAACCTTTGATCTGCAGCATATTATGAAGAGTGCAGTACTGTATATGGTACTATTGACTGTGTTGTGCTTTGCACCAGCATCAAAATGTGTTACTTAACCTTTTAATTGGGATAAATCATTTGTAATTTGTAAGACGTTTGTAACAATTTAATTTGTAAGAAGTTTCACATTTTCTCATCAGAGATTTAAAAAAAAAAAAAAAAAATCCCTGTCATAGCATAGGCTTCTTCTCGTATGACACTGTGCAGTCAGTTATGTGCTTCTGCCCTAGTGGTACCATTGTTAAAGTTTGGTTTCAAGTAAATGTTTTTAACATATCATTAATAAAATGTATCTTGTAAAACTAAAATGGCCGTGGCTAGTGGGTGCTGAGCACATGCTAATTGTTTTCGGTGGGTGCTTGAGCCCCGGAGCACCCATGGAGCACCCAGTGCCTATTACCCCGTTTACACTACCACACCCGAGCCGAGCTGGGTCTGGAGCTGGAGCTGGCTTGCATGGTTCGCATTTACATTAAAGAAAGGCGAGCCGAGCGACTGACGTACACATAATGAACGTACTGAGTAGCAAGTTGATGATGCAATATGTATGCAATCCATACACATAAGCAAAACATTTGATTTGTCAGTTTCTAGCGAGTAAATATTTTTGCCAAATGTGTAAAACAGGGATGTATGCGGAAATATATTTATAATTTTAAAAATAAACCAAAAAGGTGTGGAGCCCTCATGGTACGGGTGTGCTAGTGTAAACGGGGTATTTGTGTCATAGCATTCAGCATATCTAAAAGAATCTAGAACACCATCAAACCCTTCTTTTAACGATATCACATTGCTTTTTCAGGTGGAAGGAAACAAGATAGTTTATTCCAACACGGTTTATGGCACTGTTACAGACACCCCAATACCTGTACGTCGTCTTGAGATCTCTTTAACATGCGAGATGACGGCTAATGAGACCTTCAGTTTTCAGTTCAACCCTATGGTTGAGGGTATGGCTGAATCAGGGTAAATACAAGGTCTCTCTACACTTATTCAAAACTAAAGCCTTTAATGATCCAGTCACGGAATTTCCCTATGAAGTGGATCTGAGTGGGAGGCTCTACATTGAATTTGTTGTGGATTCTAAGGATACAAGCCTCCAGGTATCTGCAGATTCCTGCTACTCCTCACCCACAGACACCAAGGGAAAGGACACCTACACCATCATTAAAAACAGGTACGTCTGGTGCTAAACACAAACTTCTTTTACCCAGACCTCATTGAATTTCTAAAATCTGGGGATCCCCGAGTGTCTCTTCTGGTAAAAGCACAGGGTGAGACAGCACAGGTTTGTCTCTTGGCAGTGTTAGGAAGGCTAAGATGGAAGGCATTGCTTTTCCTCATCACTTTTATAATGGATCCTGACAGCCAGGCACATGATTTATTAACAGAGACTGTTATCCAGGGCAACTTACAATACATATATATACAGTACTGTGCAAAAGTTTTAGGCAGGTGTGACAAAATGCTGTAAAGTAAGAATGCTTTCAAAAATAGACATGTTAATAGTTTATATTTAACAATTAACAAAATGCAAAGTGAGTGAACAAAAGAAAAATCTACATCTAATCAATATTTGGTGTGACCACCCTTTGCCTTCAAAACAGCATCAATTCTTCTAGGTACACTTGCACACAGTTTTTGAAGGAAATCGGCAGGAAGGTTGGCCCAAAAATCTTGGAGAACTAACCACAGTTCTTCTGTGGATTTAGGCAGCCTCAGTTGCTTCTCTCTCTTCATGTAATCCCAGACAGACTCGATGATGTTGAGATCAGGGCTCTGTGGGGGCCATACCATCACTTCCAGGACTCCTTGTTCTTCTTTACGCTGAAGATAGTTCTTAATGACTTTCGCTGTATGTTTGGGGTCGTTGTCATGCTGCAGAATAAATTTGGGGCCAATCAGATGCATCCCTGATGGTATTGCATGATGGATAAGTATCTGCCTGTACTTCTCAGCATTGAGGAGACCATTAATTCTGACCAAATCCCCAACTCCATTTGCAGAAATGCAGCCCCAAACTTGCAAGGAACCTCCAGCATGCTTCACTGTTGCCTGCAGACACTCATTCGTGTACCGCTCTCCAGCCCTTCGGCGAACAAACTGCCTTCTGCTATAGCCAAATATTTCAAATTTTGACTCATCAGTCCAGAGCACCTGCTGCCATTTTTCTGCACCCCAGTTCCTGTGTTTTCGTGCATAGTTGAGTCGCTTGGCCTTGTTTCCACGCCGGACAGTAGATGGGTGTACCAGGGTCCCACTGTTTTCTGCCAATTCTGAGCTGATGGCACTGCTGGACATCTTCCGATTGCGAAGGGAAGTAAGCATGATGTGTCTTTCATCTGCTGCAGTAAGATTCCTTGGCTGACCACTGCGTCTACGGTCCTCAACGTTGCCTGTTTCTTTGTGCTTCTTCAAAAGAGCTTGGACAGCACATCTGGAAACCCCTGTCTGCCTTGAAATTTCTGCCTGGGAGAGACCTTGCTGATGCAGTATAACTACCTTGTGTCTTGTTACTGTGCTCAGTCTTGCCATGGTGTATGACTTTTGACAGTAAACTGTCTTCAGCAACCTCACCTTGTTAGCTGAGTTTGGCTGTTCCTCACCCAGTTTTATTCCTCCTACACAGCTGTTTCTGTTTCAGTTAATGATTGTGTTTCAACCTACATATTGAATTGATGATCATTAGCACCTGTTTGGTATAATTGTTTAATCATACACCTGACTATATGCCTACAAAATCCCTGACTTTGTGCAAGTGTACCTAGAAGAATTGATGCTGTTTTGAAGGCAAAGGGTGGTCACACCAAATATGGATTTGATTTAGATTTTTCTTCTGTTCACTCACTTTGCATTTAGTTAATTGATAAATATAATCTATTAACATGTCTATTTTTGAAAGCATTCTTACTTTACAGCATTTTTTCACACCTGCCTAAAACTTTTGCACAGTACTGTATATATATATTTAAAATACATATATATATATATATATATATATATATATATATATATTGTGATATAGCGGGTTGTGAGAGACGGCAGGGAGGGGGTTAAAACCTCCCTGCAAAAGAAAACATGTAAGAATGCACCTTTTGGTTTGAGCCACCTAGTGGCTAAGTGAATCAGGTCATACATCTGTGACCTGGGTGGAATTCCCGGCACATACCCCTAGGCATGATATTTCTGGGCCCGCACAGCTGAGGTCACCCCTTCCCGAGCAAGGATCTCCGCTTTTAGATGTGGGTAACTCTCAGCTTCCTGAGGGGCCAGATCATGGTATGCCTTCTGGGCTTCTCCTACTAAAAATGGTGCCAAGATTCCCGCCCATTTTCCTGATGGCCATCCCTCCCGGGTGGCGGTGCGTTCGAACGCCAGTAAAAATGCCTCCACATCATCCTCCCGCGTCATCTTCTGCAAGACGTGGGAGGGTCGGATTGAAGACATCGGTGGTAGTGTTGCCGACTGATCCAAACGTCCTTTTAACACGGCTACCTCTTGCCGGGTTACCTCCAACTGTTGGGCGTGCAGCCGGTTGGTTTCCTGCTGTACTTGAATTGCAGACTGTTGGAGCTCCTGCATCTTCGAGTTATTGTCTTGTTGGACGGCTGTTGCATGTAACAGCGCCCGAATTAGTGCGTCGGTGTTTTCCATCTTGTTACGTTCTTGTGGGTCCGACTGAAGTGTGTTTTCGGTCGTTATGATCCCACCGCTGCCACCATATGTAAAAGGATTGCACCCACTCGGGTTCGTTGCCCCTTTAAAAATACGACCCAGGACTCAGAAATGGAGTTTTCAAGCGCTGACGCGCTATTTTTTTAATAACACAAAATAAAACAAACACAAAACAAACACCTAGCTCTTTCCGAGCACTACCTACACACGCAGGAACCTAACTACCACAGGACGGCTAAGCCGTTTCCCTGTCCCAAAACTAAACCACACAGGTTTGCACTATACCTTTTTACCTCGTGACTGCCAGGAAGCAGAGCACTCCTTTCTGCCTCCTTCTCCTTAGCAGCCCCGAGCAGACTGCGTGCTCTCCTTTTAAACTCCGCACCTGGGTCTAATTCTCCAATAACGCCCAGGTGCGGATGATCATTAATAATAAAAACAATTAAACAATTAAACTAAACAATAAGCAAATTAAATGAAACAATAAAGCAATCCATCAAACCAAAAGGTGCATTCTTACATGTTTTCTTTTGCAGGGAGGTTTTAACCCCCTCCCTGCCGTCTCTCACAACCCGCTATATCACAATATATATACACAGTGGCTCTCAAAAGTATTCACCCTCCTTGGACTTTTCCACATTTTATTGTGTTACAACATGGAATCAAAATTGATTTATTTAGGAGTTTTTGCCACTGATCAACACAAAAAAAAGTCGATAATGTCAAAGTGAAAAATAAAATCTACAAATTGTTCTAAATGAATTACAAATATAAAACAGAAAATAATTGATTGCATAAGTATTCACCCCCTTGAGTCAATATTTGGTAGAGGCACCTTTGGCAGCAATTACAGCCATGTCTATTTGGATAAATCTCTACCAGCTTTGCACATCTGGACACTCCAATTTTTGCCCATTCTTCTTTACAAAATTGCTCAAGTTCCATCAAGTTGGATGGGGATCCAAATAGACTCTTGGCTGTAATTGCTGCCAAAGGTGCCTCTACCAAATATTGACTCAAGGGGGTGAATATTTATGCAATCCATTTATTTTCTGTTTTGCATTTGTAATTAATTTAGAACAATTTGTAGATTTTATTTTTCACTTTGACATTATGGACTTTTTTTGTGTTGATCAGTGGCAAAAACTCCTAATTAAATCCATTTTGATTCCATGTTGTAACACAATAAAATGTGGAAAAGTCCAAGGGGGGGTGAATACTTTTGAGAGCCACTGTATATATGCATATAATATATATATATATATATATAAAATTTATTTTGGAATAGCCAATTATTTTACCCCCGTTTTTCTCCTAATTTGGAATGGCCAATTATTTAAAACCCTGTCTCACCGTCAAGCCACCCGCTTGCAGACAGTGAAGCTAACCAGACCTATTGCGACAGAGGACTAACGTAGATCTGGTTACAACACAGGTGTCGCTGGTGTGCAATGAGACAGGGATTACCCAGCTGACTAGAGCCCTCCCTGCCCAGGAGGTGGCCCCTGGGAGCCACCGGCCAAAGCCGGTGAGGACATAGCCTGGATTTGAACCAGAGACCTCTGGCCTATAGGGAGTACCCTGCACTCCTTCGCCTTTACTGGATGCGCCAGTCGGGAGCCCCCCCAGTACATTATTTTTTTACATACAAATTCTGGTACCAATTTATAAATTTGGGTTTTTACTGGAGCAATCTTGGTAAAGTACCTTGCTCAAGGGTACAGCAACAACCTGGGATTTAACCCACGATGTCTGCTCAGGAGTCTAGAACCCTAACCACTACTCCATACTGCTGCCCGTGAGTTCAGAACAGGACACCTTCCGGGCTGGCTTCAAGGTTAGGGTTAGAGTTTAAAGGTGTTGCCCACTGGGGTAAGGGTAGCTCACTGACATCAGCATTCCATTTCCTGGGTAGAAAAGCTGGCTTGGTCATCCCACTGAAGTTCAGTATTCCTGAACTGAGTGGGGAACCACAATTGTGAGAAGAAAAAATAATTGGGAAACTTCAAATCAGGTAGAACATCTGTGATAAAAATAATTTAAAGTATATTTTCAGATGATCCGCTTTGGCCAATATTTACTATGTGTTAGTTATTTATAATGGAGATGCTGTTTTAACATTCTGTCTTACAGTTGTCCCATGGATACTACATTCCAAGATTTTACATTACTTGACAAGAGAAAACAACGGTTCAGCATCCATGTCTTCAAGTTTGATAAGCACCCTAAAGTGTTTTTGTTTTGTGATGTCATTGTCTGCCACAAGAATGCCACCCCTAACCAGTGCAATCCGGTCTGTCCTGCAAGAAGAGTGTAACGTGCGGTTAGTGAGGTGGAGGACTCAAGAAACGGAGTCAGACTCTCACAGGGACCAATAGTGTTTACACAAGGTAGGCTGCTCAATAGTGAGACAAAATATATGGTAAAGAATGTTCTAATTTCACCGTATCTGTAATGACTGGATATTAACTAAGGGAGATGGGTAAAGAGTTCTCATGTACGTTCTTAAGCATACTAATTGTGCCTCTCCTCCCTGCTATATTTAAGTGATAAGATCCAAACTACATATAAGTTATGGAACACCTTCAAAGAGGTTGTTATGGACCGGTGTGTAGGTATAAAGAAGGGATGACAAAAGATTTATTTGCTCCCAGATGGCTGTATTTTTATTAATCACAGGCAGTGCAGACACCTCAGAATGCAAGGTTAAAACAGTATAGAACCACGGTTCGCTAAAATAGAAACTGTCTCTATTTTTCTTTTCCATTGCACAACTGGAATGAAACTGACCATCAGAAGCAACATTACCACCCACTGTATAACACGCCCTGTTTTGGGACCACCCATTTCTAGTATGTCCAATAAGAAAGCATGGGCAGGGTCTTGTATTTATTTCCAATTGGCATCTGGTGTGGATTGACATTTGGCGACGTTGATTGCTTCACTCGCGTCCAGTGTGGATTCAGCTTAACCCTGGCAGGGCTTGACTCAGACTATTTATATCTTTTCAGTCCCCCCTGGAACATACCAAAATTAATCAAGAAAAACAATGTATATACAGTATATCTGTCTATCTATCTACCTACCTATCTATCTGCAGAAGTATTCACTCCCTGTACAGTTTTCACATTTTGTTGGCACCTCCACAACACTTTCAAAATAGACTTTACATGTAGAATCTACACAAACTACTCCACATTGATAAAGTTAAAAAATGCATATAGAATATAAATAAGTAAGATTTACAGAGAAAAACAGATTAATCTCAGTTGCATAAGTATTCAACCCCTTTGCCACTGCAGCCCTAAATCAGCTCAGGTGTAAATTATTTGTTCAAAAGGTCACAAAATTAGTGAAATGGTTTCAGGCTGTGTGTACTCAAAGTGGTTTAACTTGTAGATCATTTCCCTCAGGTATATAAAGACTTTCAAGCTGCAACTCGCATAGTGATCCAACAAAGCAACCACGAAGACCAAGGAGCTTTCAAAACAAGTCAGGGATAAAGTGGTAGAGAGGCACAGAGCAGGAGAAGGGTAGAAGAAAATTTCAAAGGCACTGATTATCCCTCTCAGCACAGTGAAGTCCATCATTAAGAAGTGGAAGATGCATCATACCACCCAGACACTACCCAGATCAGGTCACCCTCCCAAACTGAGCAGCCGGACAAGCAGGAAACTGGTTCGGGATGTCACTCTGAAGCCAAAAATGACCTTGAGAGATCAAAGTTCTGTTTCTGAGATGGGAGTCAGTGGTCACACATCAACAATAAGCCGGTCCCTACACAAAGCTGGCCTGTATGGACGGGTGGCAAGAAAGAAGCCATTACTCAAAAAGCCTCATCTTAAAGCACGTATTGAATTTACGAAAAAAGCATGTAGATGGAAAAAGGTTTTGTGGTCAGACGAGACAAAAATTGAAGTCTGGCGCAAGCCCAACACTGCACATCACCCAGTCAACACCATCCCAACTGTCAAGCATGGTGGTGGCAGCATCATTATTATTATTATAATTATTTATTTCTTAGCAGATGCCCTTATCCAGGGCGACTTACAATTTTTACAAGATATCACATTATTTTTACATTCAATTACATTATTTGTTACACATTATTTTTTACATACAATACCCATTTATACAGTTGGGTTTTTACTGGAGCAATCTAGGTAAAGTACCTTGCTCAAGGTTACAGCAGCAGTGTCCTCCACCTGGGACTGAACCCACGACCCTCCGGTCAAGAGTCCAGAGTCCTAACCACTATCATGTTATGGGGATGCTTCAGCAGGGACTGGGAAGCTTGTCAGGATAGAGGGGAGAATGGATGGTGCAAAGTACAGGCGAATCCTTGATGAAAACCTATTTGAGTCAGCCAGGACTCTGAAACTGGGGAGGGAATTCACATTTCAGCAGGACAATGACCCGAAGCACAAAGCCAAAGCCACACTGGAGTGGTTGAACAAGAAGAGAATGAATGTTATTGAATGGCCCAGTTAAAGTCCTGACTTGAATATAATCATATTTATGGCGAGAATTGAAGATTGCATGTCCATCAACGATCCCCAACAAACTTATCAGAACTGGAGCAATTTTCCCGTGAAGAATGGGCAAAAATTTCACCATCCTACTGTGCAAAGCTAGTAGAGACCTATCCAAAAAGACTCATAGCAGTAATTGCTGCAAAAGGTGCTTCTACCAAGTACTGACTTAAGGGGATGAATACTTATGCAACCAGTAAATTTCATTTTGTACATTTTCTTTGCAAGTTTTGCTGACATTTAACCTCCTCCTCATATAACAGTGTTCAGTTTAACCACTACGTCTTTAAATAAAAAAAAAAAAATGTGTTTGAAAAACTGTGCATACATTATTTGTAATTCAACAAAATTTGAAAACTTTGCAGGGGGGTGAATACTTCTGCAAGTATGATCTAGCATTTCAGTTTTTCTTAGCTTTTTATTTAAAAACTATAACATATCCTAAAATTATGAGAGAGGTTCTTCCTTGGACAAATGCAAATATTTCAAATTTTAAGAACATATTATAATTCGGTCTCATCTATAAAATGGTAAGCACGCCCCCTTCTGCCTAGATCTAAGGCTGCTATACCATGTGCACCCCCTTTACTGAGACACACATCTCCTGTCCAAACAGGACACCATCAGGATCAGACTCGCAGTATGCAGTATCAATTTCGATTTCTTTTCCCATTCTCTATTAATAACATTATGTCTGTTAACCACCTTGCCATATTTTTTTCTGTTTTAAAAAATTAACATTTATTCTCATGATTTAAAGTTGGAAGTTAATTGTTTATTTGCTATCAATTGTAGGTCTCCATTCACAGATATCTGTCTCTGTGCACCTAACCATGCGACTATTCCCGGTATTTTGCTTTGATTATTTATGTCTTTAATCTTTCCAGAAACCCAATCAACACCTCCTCCTCCCAGACCCAGTACCGCAACATATCACACTGGAAAGAACAATTTCCTTTTTGTTCACCTTTTTATTAAAAAAAGGCCACAAAATACAAATACAAATATAGCTATGTCTGTTTCTTAAATCCTGTTATGCAAAAGTGTACAGAATATACTGTATATATATGTAGCAAGTGGGGGGTGAGGGGGTCTTTAGAGAGAGTGACAATTGGAAACCATGTATACCAATTAACCCTGAAGCCAGACTACGCCACTGAAGGTATTACGCCTTCAGAATTTAGTTTTAATTTACCAGATCACTCAAAATACACAGGTTCGTTATATAGGGCATTAAAACATTATACTGGGCAAAGACAAGGAGTGACAAACAAGAGATCAAAGTATAACACTTTATTTATGAAACACAGCTTCTGTTAAAAGATCACATGCATGATTAAAATACAGGACTCACAATAGCAGGCAAGTAACAAGAGTATATTACAATTAACATCAATGAAATAATCCACAATCAGGTTTCAAAACAGGTAGGCTACAATTACTAGCAGTGGGATAATTAGAAATTGAATTCAGTGCAAATACAATTACCATCAATGAAGTAGTTAAAGATTAAATTTCATACAGATAATTGTACAGTTAAACAGACAGCTCATAGAATCAGGACAATTGTGGTAAAACAAGTAATTAGTACCCTAAACAGTTAAACATAATACTAGAACCAAATAACTGGTGCACTCCAAACCAAATGAATATCACACAAAATAATAATAATCCACCACACAAAAATAACCCACAATACAGCAAATCACTCTCCAATAACATTGCTACCAGTGTTACTCTCATTCAGTGAGGATACAGATTAACATGGGGTACTATAGTAAGCACTGAATTACTCGAGTTCACTCTAACCCAATAGAACACCAATCAATCCCCTTTAAATAACCTAAGCTAAGAAAGTACACATTTTCCTTCTAACGGGCAGCGTGCAAGGCTCCGGGAATACAGACGCACACAACTAATTTCAAAACGTTTATAAGCTTAACGCCTATAAGGACTCTCAAATACTACATCAGCCCAAACTTTTCCCAACGCAGGTACAGGTTGATTACAACCACAGACTGCTTAACAGCCATATACACAGCTTTAACTGAAACAGTTTAGACCAAAAGTGAGCTCAAAACGATTATACTACCTCCATTCACAGGGCATACTCGCAAAGAAACGTGTGGAGCCGACATTCCCGCAGCCTTGCAACTCCCGTGACTCCGTTTACACGGCCCTTTAAATGGTAATGAGGTGAAACGATTTATCCAATTGAATGCAGTTAATCAATTACACCTGCCACATTCTCTCAGTGATGAAACTCACTTAACAGGTAGCACCCACTACATATAATCTAAATAAATGTACGTTATCATTCTTTATTGCCTTTGTATATCTGTAACTGAGAGAACTCCACTTTCTGCCATGTGAACACTCTGAATGGGCACACTCAGTGGCCTTGATTGTTTATAATGAGGGTCATAACATCTTATGTATTTTTTTATTATTATTCATTTAAGTAATTTTAAATTTAGCGTGGTCACATAACAGAGCACGGGACCAGATATAAGCAGTCCATTGAAATTGCTAGTCTTTTAAGTGGGCACAGGAGATTCTGCTTCTTTCTCATGGCTAATGTAGCCTGTCCAAAAAACATAATGTACAGGTAGTGGACAAAAAAGTGGAAACACCAATGTAAAGTCACTTAATAGGGCGTTGGGCCACTATGGTATCCTGCTCTGTGGAGTTCTCGATGGACCATTTTTGATGAAACTGGCTGCTCGCGCCCCAGGTTGAAATTTACAGTCAATTGAGCTGCAGTTGCTTGCCTGTTTTGCCTTGCACTTCGAATTAATGCACAGATATTACGATCCTGGAGTATGCGCTTCCACCTGCTGTTGCCCTTTGCTGATGATGTCTTTCCCTCTGAGTACCATGCCGACATCACCTTAGACACCGTTGCTCGTGAAACATCAACAAGTTGAGCTGTCTTGGTTACTGAAGCTTCTGAAAAACACACCCCAACAATCACCCCTCTTTCAAACTCACTGAGGTCTCCTCTTGCATAATTATAGGCAACCAGGCCTGTCTAGCATTTTTATACATGATCCTAAGCATGCTGGGATGTTATTTGCTTATTTAACGCATGAGCCACACCTGTGTGGAAGCCCTTGCTTTCAATATACTTGGTGTCCCTCATTTACCCAGGTGTTTCCATTTTTTTTTGTCCACTACCTGTATGTTATGTGATAGAGTGCATCACAAGTTTTGGGTTAGGTGAAATGATCTGTCAGTGTCTGAAGCATTAGGATAACTCTAAAGGAAGTGTCCCGTGGCTCATCAGATGTGATTTACTGTAACAGTAAAACTTCTCTTATTTAGGAAAGAGGTCATCGAGAGGATGAAGCTAGTGTCTTGCTGGTGCCCTCTGCATATTGTGCCAGCCACCATTCTTATCCTGGTGATACACCAGAAATACTAATCAAGACAAAGGCCCATTATACCAGACAAGGGGTGAAAATGCAAGTGTAAATATCTTCATGTATTTGGAAATTTGAATTTGCTCAATGCAAATATGGTGCATTTACTACCAAACTAAATACAAATGCAAATATGTGATGAATACCAAATGCATTTCAAATACACTTCCATACAACAGATATTAATTGATTGAGCTCTCAATTACTTCATTGAACCCTCAGTTGAACTAATTCAATTTACTATGTCTAATATTGTATTAAGTAACTTGAAATCTTCAATTGTTTACATGTATAAGTGAAACCATTTAATGCCCTTACAAAGAGTTTAATGGTATTGTGTGAGTGCTCTTGAATAGAGGACCCAGATCAGGTCCCCAACAAAGTACTGCCACCTGGTGATCTTGCAGCCTGGACGCTAGTGGTAGCTAATGGAGCAACTATTGATCCTGGTGAAGGTGTTCCAACCTCAAGCTTTCAGGAGAAGCTTACAAAGCTGCTGCAGGAAGAAGGGAAGACGTTGCGTGAGGCCCAGGCTCTATACCCAGCTGAAGCATTGCAAACCACGTCCCCTGAAGCCATACTTCGTGCAGTTGGAGACGTTTTAGAGAAAACGGCGAAATCACACAACGAGACTAATGCGTATCGGCGGTTACGAACATTCTCAGGAAGCATTCCTACTCCCTCGGGAGAGGAGGGTTTTGATAGTTGGATGGATCAAGCCCGTCTCATGGTTCAAGAGTGTTACTGCTCCAGTAGAGAGAAAAGGAAGAGAATCGGGGAGAGCTTGAAAGGACCTGCTTTGGAGATTATTCAAGCAGTGAGGGACACCAACCCTGATGCTAGCCCGATGGACTACCTGGAAGCACTTGGACGCACGTTTGGAACCCCTGAGTCTGGTGAGGATTTTATTTTGCATTCAGATCATTAAGACAACAGCCTGGAGAAAAGCTGTCTGATTTTTTGAGGAGGCTAGAGAGGTCTTTAAAGAAAGTAGTTCTGAAAGGAGGCATTGCGTCAAGCCGCATTGATCTTGTGCGCATTGAACAGCTTATACGAGGTGCTACTGAGTCTGAGCTGATGCTGATACTGGTGAGATTAAGGGAAAGGAAGGATAACCCCCCTTGCATTCCTGACTCTCCTGAATGAAAGAGGAGGAGCAAGAAGCTGCTCGTCATAAACTGAGCACCAGTGTAAAGCGGATACAAGTCAGAGATGACGAGAACCTGAAACGGTCTGTTTCATGAACTGAAAGCTCAAGTTAAAGAGTTGCAAACTGGGTTTGTTGCCATGATGATGTAGCATAGTCAGTCAAAGGAATCAAGTGTTACTGGAAGTCAAGCAAAGAAGGTTAAGCCTGTTACATTGCAGCCTGATCAAGACTGTGAGATAGAAGCATTGAAGCGTCAGGTACAAGACTTGCAAAAGAAGGTCACTGTATTGAATATGACACCAGTACCATCAATTGTGGACGGGCAAATGCTGAGAACCGCTGGAGCAGCTCGTGCCCACAACAGCAGTAGGCCTCAGGCAGCTAAAGAGTCTGGGGATTACTTCTGCTATCGCTGCGGAGAAGATGGGCATATCGCCAACAAATGCAGCACACCGGAAAACCTTGCTAGGGTGACTCAAAAGCTCATTCGTTCCCTGCGTAATATGAAACGTGAACAGAGAGGACTAGGCAAGGAGCCTGCCGAGTCTCCTAAGGTGAACTGCTCGGTCAGGAAGAATGCAATAGCCTTAAAGAGGACATGCCACCTTCCCAAAGGGCTAATTGGACCATCATCAGTGATCACAGTGAAGATTTGTGGACGGCCATGTCGTGCTCTGCTAGATAGTGGTTCACAAGTGACCATTATCTTTGATAAGTGGTACTCTCGGTTTCTACCACACCTGCCCATTCACCCAGTCGAAGGATTGGCCATCTGGGGCCTGAGTGACACCAGCTATCCCTATAGAGGATATGTAGTATTAGATTTAGAATTTCCCAAAGATGTTGCAGGAATTCAAGTCTATCTCTGTTTTGGCTTTGATCTGCCCAGAACCACGTAGCGCTGAGCAGGTACCTGTCATAATTGGGACTAATGCAAGTATGTTTCAACGTCTAGCCAAACTCTGTGAAGAGACAGCTGGCCCTGACTTTGTTACCTCTCTGCATATCCACCCTTTGTGTTCTCAAGCTTACAGAAAACAGTGGGAACCAAGGAGTAAACTGCAAGACGACTGCATCGTGAAGTGGTTGGGCTCGGGACCACTGACTATTGTGCCCAGAAACAAGTGTAATGTTATCTGTGGAGTCCGCAGTCCCCTGCTGTTGGAAAAGGGCATCTTCATGATTGAGACACCGCCTAACATAGCACTGCCAAAGTGGGTGTTAGTACAACCTGGAATCCTACCAGCCTCGGCCATTGATGTCAACAGGCTTACTGTTAGATTGAGGAATGAATCGATGAAAGAAACCACATTGCCTATATGGACAGTGCTGGCCCACCTATACAAGACGGACACAGTAGCTCAGGCTCAAAGACAGGACCAATAGATACCTGCCCTTGATCCCCAGCTGTTTGATTTTGGGACATCTCCCATTCCAGAGACGTGGAAGGAGAGACTGAGCAGAAAACTGGCTGAACGAGCCAATGTATTCTCAACTCATGAGTGGGACGTGGGACTGGCTGCAGGAGTTGAACACCCCATCCGGCTTAGTGACTCAAGAACTTTCAGGGAGAGGTCACGAAGACTTGTTGGCAGCAGGCATTATTAAGGAGTCTCGTAGCCCATATGCCTCACCCATAGTTGTAGCCAGGAAGAAGAACGGATCAGTACGAATGTGCATAGGCTATCACACTTTGAACAGCAGGACCATACCAGACCAGTACACCATGCCGCGCATTGATGACGCGTTGGACTGTTTGTCTGGTAGCAAGTGGTTTTCAGTACTAGATCTGCGCAGCGGATATTACCAGATACCTATGGCAGAGGAAGACAAGGAGAAGACAGCATTCATTTGTCCTCTTGGTTTCTACCAATTCGAACGTATGCCGCAGGGTATCACGGGTGCCCCAGCCACTTTTCAGCGGCTAATGGAGAAAGCCATGGGGGATATGAACCTTCTCCAAGTGTTAGTCTACCTTGATGACATAATCGTATTTGGTAAGACGTTGGAAGAACACAAAGAGCGACTTTTGAAAGTTCTTGATCGGCTGGAAGAATGCGGCCTGAAAGTGTCAATAGACAAGTGCCAATTCTGTCAGCCTCAGGTCAAATATGTTGGCCATACTGTCTCTGAACACGGTGTAGCAACTGACCCTGCAAAAGTTGAAGCCGTGGTCAATTGGGAGCAACCTACGAACCTGAAGTCATTAAGATCCTTTCTGGGATTCTGTGGCTATTACCGTAGATTTGTGGCAAACTACTCAGCCATTGTCAGACCATTGACAGAACTTACCAAAGGCTATCCACCAGTACAGCGTGGAAAGAAGACCTCCAAAGACAGTGAAAAGTCCTACTTTAAAGAGTCGGAGCCCTTTGGAGACCGTTGGAATGATCAGTGCACCAAAGCATTCCAGAAGATCATTCGCTGCCTTACCAATGCACCGGTATTGGCTTTTGCTGACAGTACTAAGCCCTACATCTTACATGTAGATGCTAGCATGAATGGGTTGGGTGCTGTATTAATCCAGGAATACCCCGAAGGATTGAGACCAGTAGCTTTTGCTAGCCAGAAGTTATCCATGCCCGAACAGCGATACCCAGTACACCAACTTGAGTTCTTGGCACTTAAATGGGCCGTCGTGGATAAATTTCACAATTATCTTTATGGAGCCAAGTTCACAGTGAGAACGGCTAATAATCCTCTCACCTATGATTTGACAACTGCAAAGCTGAATGCTACAGGTCACAGATGGCTTGCAGCTCTTGCCACCTATGATTTTAATATCCAGTACAGACCTGGACGAAACAACGTCGATGCTGACTTACTGTCGCGAAGATTGCATTCTAGTAATCTGACCAGTGAATGGAAAGAAAGAAATCCCGCCTTCAGGTATAAAAGCTGTATGCCAATGGGTGGAAGTAACTGAGTCTCCTGAATTCAACACACGTGTGGTGGATCAATTGGGAGCATCACCTATAGCTATACCCGACTGCTATGCATTTCCAGCCCTTCTGCAATTGAGCCCACTAGAACAGCTGAGCAATAAAGACCTGCAGAAAGCTCAGGAAGTGGACCCAGTGATTGGAGAGATTGGATGTGTTATTAAAAGTGGTCGAGGGCCACAGGCAGTGAAGCACAAACACCCCGACATCACCCTGTTACTGCGTGAGTGGGAGAAACTTGTGATGCAGAATAACCTGTTGTACCGAGTGACTGAAAGAGCTCATGGAAAGGAAGTCCATCAGCTTGTACTGCCTAGCAGATACCGGATGATGGTTTTACAAGCCATGCATGATGAGTTGGGTCACCTGGGAGTGGAGAGAACTACTCAGCTCATAAAAGATCGGTTTTACTGGCCGAAGATGGCATCAGAAGTGGACCAATACATTAAGAACTGTGGAACATGTATCAGACGCAAGACATTACCCCACAGAGCTGCTCAACTGAACCAGATCAGTAGTGAAGGGCCTCTGGACCTTGTATGCATTGACTTCTTGTCCCTAGAACCTGACTTGAAGGGGATACCCAACATCCTGGTCATCACTGATCATTTTACTCGGTATGCGCAGGCCTTTCCCACAAGAGATCAGAAGGCCACCACAGTTGCCAAAGTATTGTGGGAGAATTATTTGATCCATTATGGATTTCCTGCCCGAATCCATTCCGACCAGGGTTGCGATTTCGAGAGTCGGTTAATAAAGGAACTCTTAAGTATGCTGGGAATACGGAAGTACAGAACTACTCCGCGTCATCCTCAAGGGGACCCACAACCTGAGAGATTTAATCATCGGACTCTACTATCCATGTTAGGAACCCTTGACCCGTCCAAGAAGCAGAGATGGAGCCAACATGTCAGTCAGTTAGTGCACGCCTATAACTGCACCAAGAATGACGCTACAGGGTACTCCCCATACTATTTAATGTTTGGGAGAGAAGCTCGTCTTCCGGTGGACCTCTGTTTTGGTGTGTCACCTGACCGTGAATCGTACGCAACATACCAGCAGTACGTCGCCAAGCTGAAATCCGAGTTGAAAGAAGCCTATCGGTTATCCACTAATGCTGCCTGCCAAAATCACTTGAGTAACAAAAGACGTTACGATCAGCATGTGCGTAACCAGCCATTAGAAGTAGGTGATCGTGTACTTCTACGCAACCTAGGGATACAAGGAAAGCATAAGTTGGAGGACAGATGGAAATCGGTACCACATGTAGTAGTGGAGAAGATGCCTAACTTACCTGTGTACCCTGTCAAGCCTGAGAAAGGAATGGGTATTGTGAAGACAGTTCACAGAGATCACCTGTTACCCATTGGCTACCTAGTGAGGATGCCTGTCAATTCAGAAGTGAAAAAACCGTCACCTAGACCTGTCACCAGAACACAGGCCAAACGGTACCAGAAGAAGGAGGTGCCTAAGAACGTAACACATGAAGATGAAAGCTATGAAGAACAGGGAGACACTTAATCGGAGTCTGATGATGGAGGAGTGTGCTACCATGACCATCCCACTTTAAATGAGAGCATCAATAAGCCCACTGGTTATGAAATGCACCCAGAGCTTGGAACTGACCCTGATGGAGCAGAGCTTGTCTTAGAAGAGAGCATTGCCATCTCTTCCCAAGAGCTTGAAAGTTCTGACGGAGAGACTACCTTGGAGGAAGAGGACGCCCAACACCCAATTGAAGACCCTGTGGTGGACACAGAGCCTAACGAGGGAGACGTCTCTATATCTATATTGTTGTATTTCTTGTAACATAGTTAGAATGCACCAGAATCACATTTACTAGCTTGTTACACCTAAACACAATTCTATTGGACAGGTTTCCCCTCTGAACCAATTAGCCAACAGGTAGTGGAATTTGGGGGTGTGACTTAGCCTTTTGATTGGGTTTGTGCGAGAGAGAGAAAGAAGGTTCGAGTGTGAGGAGAGACAGACGCAACGTGAGGGAGTGAAAGAAAAGTTTTATAGTAAAAGAAATATCATCTAAACGATATATTTTGTACTTTACTAGCAGAGTATAAGAGGCTAATATATTTCAGTAAGCCAAACGTTTGCTGTAGACATTTTATGGTATAGTCTTTTTTGTTTATTATTAATTTACTTTTCTGCTGGCGTTTGGAACTGTTGCTGAGACCCAGATAGCACTCGGGGTGACCAGGAGAAAGCCCCGAGTACCTCTGGCCACACTGGAAAAGAAGATTTTTCAGCTGTCGTTGTGTTTATTGTGTCCTTCTACGAACCTACCTTGGAAGCAAGAAATGGAACGGTGTTGCTGGTCGTGAGTACTGCTTGCATTCAAAAAAACGTTTTTTGAAAGTATAATTTTGTTGCTTATTTGACATAAATAAGTGAAGGGGCATTTTTTTTTTTATTATTATTGCCACTACGTACCCGAGCGACGGTTCAGGCCTGCAACGTGATATTTCTTTTATATTGGTGCACGTGTTCAGTACACGTGAGTACACGTGTGTGCATGTGTGTGTGGGCCCACTGTAGTGCAAGAGTTTAATTATTTTGCATAGCAACGCATATTATTTAAGAGTAAATATATTATTTGTAATATTGATTGTATGTTATTTATTTTAATACCTAGCCTTTGTTTATTGTGTGTTTATGTTGTTATTGAAAATACCTTATTATTGCGCATTTATTTGAGTAAATTGTTTACTTATTTCTATTGGTGTGTGTTGTGTGAGTGGATACTGGGGTTAGTATTTGATAATAATTCCTATTAAGGGGTGCACGTGTATTGAGATGTCCCTTACATAGGTGGAGGCACCGCATTAAAGAAAGAGTACACATATATTTCTAACAGACAAATTATAATTTAAATAAGTATTGGGAACCCATTCCTCGCCACTTACAGTGAGTTAGGTGTTGTTTACTCAATACACTAACAGGAGTGGGAGGGGCGTTACATACCTATATGGTAACAATATCCTGGGAGACAACCAGCATGGTTTTAGGAAAGGGAGATCATGTCTAACTAACCTACTTGACTTTTTTGAGGATGCAACATTGAAAAAGGATAACTGCAAAGCATACGACATGGTTTATTTAGCTTTCCAGAAAGCTTTTGACAAAGTCCCGCACAAAGATTAATTCTCAAACTGAACTAATTCTCAGCCAGCCAGCATGGTTTTAGGAAAGGGCGATCGTGTCTAACTAACCTACTTGACTTTTTTGAGGATGCAACATTGAAAATGGATAACTGCGGGGCTCCCGAGTGGCGCATCCAGTAAAGGCGCTCCTCGCAGGATGTGCCCTATAGCCTGGAGATCGCAGGTTCGAATCCAGGCTATGTCCCAGCTGACCGTGACCGAGAGTTCCTAGGGGGCGGTGCACAATTGGCTGAGTGCTGCCCGGGTAGGGAGGGCTTAGGTCGGCAGGGGAATCCACGGCTCACCGCGCATCAGCGACCCCTGTGGCCGATAGGGCGCCTGTTGCTCTACAGCGGAGCCGCCAGATCTGTGTTGTCCTCCGGCACTATAGGTCTGGTGGCATTGCTGTGGATCTGCAGTGCGAAAAATGACGGCTTGGAAGGAGCACGTTCCGGAGGACGCGTGTTCCAGCCTCCGTTTCCTGAGTCGGCGGGGGGGTTGCGAGCGGTGAGCCGGGGATACAGATAATAATTGGGCATGCTAAATTGGGGTGAAAACCGGGGTAAAAATAATTGGCGACGACTAAATTTAAAAAAAAAAAAAAATGGATAACTGCAAAGCATACGACATGGTTTATTTAGCTTTCCAGAAAGCTTTTGACAAAGTCCCGCACAAAGATTAATTCTCAAACTGAACTAATTCTCAGCCAGCCAGCATGGTTTTAGGAAAGGGAGATCGTGTCTAACTAACCTACTTGACTTTTTTGAGGATGCAACATTGAAAATGGATAACTGCAAAGCATACGACATGGTTTATTTAGCTTTCCAGAAAGCTTTTGACAAAGTCCCGCACAAAGATTAATTCTCAAACTGAACGCAGTATGGATTCAAGGAAATGCATGCACATGGATTAGGGAGTGGTTAACAGGTAGAAAACAGAAAGTATTGATTAGAGGAGAAACCTCAAAATGGAGTGAGGTAACCAGTGGTGTACTTCAGGGATCAGTATTAGGTCCTCTGCTATTCCTAATCTACATTAATGATTTAGATTCTGGTATAGTAAGCAAACTCATTAAATTTGCAGACGACACACAAATAAGAGGAGTGGCAAACACTGTTGAAGCAGCAAAAGTCATTCAAAATGATCTAGACAGCATTCAGAATTGGGCAGACACATGGCAAATGTGTCTGCCCATTTAATAGAGAAAAGTGTAAATTATTGCATGCGGGAAATAAAAATGTGCATTATAAATATCATATGGGAGATAGTGAAATTGAAGAAGGGAACTATGAAAAAGACCTAGGAGTTTATGTTGACTCAGAAATGTCTTCATCTAGACAATGTGGGGAAGCTATAAAAAAGGCTAACAAGATGCTCGGATATATTGTGAGAAGTGTTGAATTTAAATCAAGGGAAGTAATGTTAAAACTCTACAATGCATTATTAAGACCTCACCTAGAATATTGTGTTCAGTTCTGGTCACCTCGTTACAAAAAGGATATTGCTGCTCTAGAAAGAGTGCTAAGAAGTGCAACCAGAATTATCCCAGGTTTAAAAGGCATGTCGTATGCAGACAGGCTAAAAGAATTGAATCTATTCAGTCTTGAACAAAGAAGACTACACGGCGATCTGATTCAAACATTCAAAATCCTAAAAGGTATAGACAATGTCAACCCGGGGGACTTCTTTGACTAGGGGTCATAAATGGAGATTAGATAAAGGGGCATTCAGAACAGAAAATAGGAGGCACTTTTTTACACAGAGAATTGTGAGGGTCTGGAACCAACTCCCCAGTAATGTTGTTGAAGCTGACACCCTGGGATCCTTCAAGAAGCTGCTTGATGAGATTCTGGGATCAATAAGCTACTAACAACCAAACGAGCAAGATGGGCTGATTGGCCTCCTCTCGTTTGTAAACTTTCTTATGTTCTTCTTATGTTCTTATGTTGCTGGGCCCTGTGAGCGCGATGTGTAGGTGCCAGAGACCATTTGGCGAGCCGCTTGGACCCCACGCAAAGTCGCTGGGGACCGTGCATGTGTTGGGGAGGTGCAAGGGACTGTTTGGCGAGCCGAACGAATCCCGCGCAGGGTCTCTGGGGCTAGTGCGTACGCTGGGGAGGGGCCACAGACCATTTGGCGAACCGCTGGGACCCAGCGCAAAGTCGCTGGGACCCGTGCGTGTACTGGGGAGGTGCCAGGGATCGTTTGGCGTGCCGCTGGGACCCCGCAAGGGTTCGCTGGGGCCCGTGCCGTTGCTGTGGAGGTCCCAGGGACAGTTTGGCGAGCCACTGGGAACCCGCGCGGAGTCACTGGGGCCTGTGCGTGCGCTGGGGAGGTGCCAGGGACAGTTTTGCGAGCCGTTGGGACCCCGCGTGGGGTCGCTGGTGCATGTGCGCGCTAGGGAGGTGCTTGGGACCATTCGGCGAGCTGCTGTGACCCAGGGCGGAGTCGCTGGGTCCCCTGAGCGTGCTGTGTAGGTGCCAGGGACCATTTGGTGAGCCGCTTGGACCCCGCGGGGGGTCGCTGGGGCTCATGCGCGTTCTGGGGAGGTGCCAGGGACCGCTTGGCGTGCCGCTGGAACCCTGCACAAAGTCGCTGTGGCCCGTGCACACGCTGGGGATGTGCCAGGGAACATTTGGCGAGCTGCTGGGACCCCACGCGGGGTCGCTGGGCCCAGTGCGTGCGCTGGGGATGTACCAGGGACCATTTGGCTAGCCGCTGTGACCCCGCGCATGCTGGGGAGGTGCCAGGGACCGTTTGGCAAGCCGTACAAAACCCGCGCAGGATCTCTGGGGCCCGTGCGCGCGCTGGGGAGGTGCCAGGGACCGTTTGGCGAGCCGCTGTAACTCCACGCCTGGTCTCTGGGGCCCGTGCGCGTGCTGGGGAGGTGCCAGGGACCCTTTGGCAAACCGCTGGGGCCCCTCCCGGGGTCCCTGGTCCCTGTGCACTTGCTGGGGAGGTGCTAGTGCAGTTTGGCATGCCGCTGGGACACCGCGTGGGGTCACTGGGGCCCGTGTGCGCGCTGGTGAGGGGCCAGGTATCATTTGGCGAGCCGCTGGGACCCCGTGTGAAGTCGCTGGGGTCCGTGCGTGCTAGGATTGTGCCAGGGAACATTTGGCGAGCCGCTGGGACACCACGCGAAGTCGCTGGGGCCCGTGCATGTGCTGGCGAGGTGCCAGGGACCGTTTGGTGAGCCGCACGAATCCCGTGCAGGGTCTCTGGGGTCAGTGCGTGCGCTGGGGAGGGGCCACAGACCATTTGGCGAGCCGCGGGGACACTGGGCCCTGTGAGTGTGCTGGGGAGGTGCCAGGGACCGTTTGGCGTGCCGCTGGGACCCCGCGTGGGTTCGCTAAGCCCAGTGTGCGTGGTGGTGAGGTGCCAGGGACTGTTTGGCGAGCCGCTGGGATCCCGCGCGGGTTGCTGGGGCCCGTGCACGGGCTGGGGAGGTGCAAGGGACAATTTGGCGAGCCGCTGGGACACCGCGCGGGGTCGCTGGGGCCCGTGCGTGTGCTGGGGAGGTGCTAGGGACCGCTTGGCGTGCCGCTGGGACCCCGCGCGGGGTTGCTGGGGCCCGTGTGCGCGCTGGTGAGGCGCCATGGACGGTTTGGCGAGCCGTTGGAACCCCGCGCGAAGTCGCTGGGGCCCTGTGCATGTGCTGGGGAGGTGCCAATGATTGTTTGGCGAGCCGCTGGGACACCGCGCGTGATCGCTGGTGCCCGTGTGCATGCTGGTGAGGTGCCAGGCACCATTTGGCGAGCCGCTGGGCCCGTGCGCACACTGGGGAGGAGCCAGGTACCATTTGGCGAGCCGCTGGGACCCCGCACGAAGTCGCTGGGGCCGTGTGCGCGCTGGGCACGTGCCAGGGATGATTTGGCGAACTGCTGGGAACGCACATGCGGTCGCTGGGCCCAGTGCGTGTGCGTGTGCTGTGGAGGTGCCAGGGACCGTTTGGCTTGCCGCTGGGACCCCGCGTGGGGTAGCTGGGGCCCGTGCACGTGCTGGGGAGGTGCAAGGGACAATTTGGCGAGCCGCTGGGAGCGTGCGCGGGGTCGCTGGGGTCTGTGCGCGCTCTGGGGAGGCGCCACGGATGGTTTGGCGAGCCGTTGGGACCCCACGCGAAGTCGCTAGGCTCTGTGCATTTGCTGGGGAGGTGCCAATGATCGTTTGGCGAGCCGCTGGGACACCGCGTGTGATCGCTGGTGCCCGTGTGCATGCTGGTGAGGTGCCAGGGACCATTTGGCGAGCCGCTGGACCCTGCGCGGGGACGCTGGGCCCCGTGTGCGGGCTGGGGAGGTGTCAGGGACCTTTTGGCGAGCCGCTTGACTCCATGCGGGGTCGCTGGGCCCCGTGCGCGGGCTGGGGAGTTGCCAGGGACCTTTTGGCGAGCCGCTGTGACTCCATGCGGGGTCGATAGGCCCAGTAAGCATGCTGGGAGGTGCCAGGGACCAATTGGCGAGCCGCTGGGACTCCACGCCTGGTTGATGGGCCCCGTGCGTGCGCTGGGGAGGTGCCAGGGACCGTTTGGCGAGCCGTTGGGACCCCACATGGGGTAGCTGGGGCCCGTGCGCGTGCTGGGGAGGTGCAAGGGACAATTTGGCGAGCCGCTTGGACCATGCACGGGGTCCCTGGGCCCCGTGCGTGTGCTGGGGAGGTGCTAGGGACCATTTGGCATGCCGCTGGGAGCCCGCGCGGGGTCACTGGGGCCCGTGCGCGCTGGGGAGGCGCCACGGATGGTTTGGCGAGCCGTTGGGACCCCACGCGAAGTCGCTAGGCCCTGTGCGCGTGCTGGAGAGGTGCCAATGATTGTTTGGCGAGCCGCTGGGACACCGCGCGTGATAGCTGGTGCCCGTGTGCATGCTGGTGAGGTGCCAGGGACCATTTGGCGAGCCGCTGGGCCCCGTGCGCGGACTGGGGAGGTGCCAGGGACCTTTTGGCGAGCCGCTGTGACTCCATGCGGGGTCGCTGGGCCCAGTACGCATGCTGGGAGGTGCCAGGGACCATTTGGCGAGCCGCTGGGACTCCACGCCTGGTTGCTGGGCCCCGGTTTATGTGCTAGGGAGGTGCCAGATGTCGATTGGCGAGGTGCTGGGACCCCGTGCAAGATCGCTGGGGCCCGTGCGCGTGCTGACAAGGTGCCAGGTGTCATTTGGCGAGCCGCTGGGACCCCGCGTGGGGTCGCTGGTGCACGTGCGCCCGCAGGGAATGTGCCAGGTGTCGTTTGGCGAGCCGCTGGGACTGTGCGGGGTCACTGGAGCACGTGCGCGCTGGGAAGGTGCTAGGTGTTGCTTGGCGAGCAGCTGGCACCCCACGCGGGGTCCCTGGGGTCTGTGCACGCTAGGAAGGTGCCAGGTCTCCTTAGTCGAGTCGCTGGGGTCCCGTGCGTGGTCGCTGAGGCCCGTGCGTGCGCTGTGAAGGTGCCAGGTGTCGTTTGGCGAGCCGCTGGGACCCTGTGTGGGGTCGCTGGGGTCCATGCGCTTGCTGGGAAGGTGCCAGGTGTCGTTTGACGAGCTGCTGGGACCCCACGAGGGGTCCCTGGGGTTTGTGCGTGCTAGGAAGGTGCCAGGTCTCCTTAGGCGAGTCGCTGGGACCCCGCGCGGGGTCGCTGAGGCCCGTGCGTGCGCTGGGAAGGTGCCAGGTGACGTTTGGCAAGCCGCTGGGACCCCGCACGGGGTCGCTGGAGGCTGTGCGCACTCTGACAAGATGTCAGGTGTCATTTGGCGAGCCGCTGGGACCCTGCGCCGGGTCTAAGGGGCCCGTGTGCGCACTGGGAAAGTGCCAGGTATCGTTTGGCATGCTGCTGGGACCGTGCGGGGTCACTGGAGGACGTGCGTGCACTGGGAAGGTGCCAGGTGTCGTTTGGCAAGCCGCTGGGATGCCGCGCGAGGTCGCTGGGGCCCGTGCTTGTGCTTTGAAGGTGCCAGGTGTCATTTGGCAAGCCGCTGGGGCCCGTGGGCTTGCTGACAAGGTGCCAGGTGTCGTTTGGCGAGCCGCTGGGACCCCGCGCGGGGTCGCTGGGGCATGTGCACCCGCTGGGAATGTGCCAGGTGTCGTTTGGCGAGCCGCTGGGACCGTGCAGGGTCACTGGGGCCCTTGCGCGCGCTGGGAAATAGCCAGGTGTCGTTTGGCAAGCCGCTGGGACCGTGTGGGGTCGCTGGAGGATGTGCGTGCACTGGGAAAGTGCCAGGTGTCGTTTGGTGAGCCGCTGGGACTCTGTGTGGCGTTGCTGGGGCCCGTGCGCACGCTGGGAAGGTGCCAGGTGTTGCTTTGCAAGCAGCTGGCACCTCACGCTAGGTCGATGGGGCCTGTGAACGCCCTAGGAAGGTGGCAGATGTCGTTTGGCAAGCCACTGAGGCCCCTGCGCGCACTGACAAGCTGCCAGGTGTCATTTGGCGAGCCGCTGGGACCCCGCGCGGGGTCTCTGGCACTGGGAAGGTTCCAGGTGTTGCTTGGCGAGCCGCTCGCACCCCCGCACTAGGTCAATGGGGCCCGTGAATGCCCTAGGAAGGTTGCAGGTGTCATTTGGCGAGCCTCTGTGAACCTGTGTGGGGTCGCTGGGGCATGTGCGTGCGCTGGGAAGGCGCCAAGTGTCGTTTGGCGAGCCGGTGGGACCCGTGCGCGCGCTGGGAAGGTGCCAGATGACGTTTGGCAAGCCGCTGGGACCGTGCGGGGTCACTGGAGGACGTGCGTGCACTGGGAAGGTGCCAGGTGTCGTTTGGCAAGCCGCTGGGACGCCGCGCGAGGTCTCTGGGGCCCGTGCTTGCGCTGGAAAGGTGGCAGGTCTCGTTTGGCGAGCCGCTGGGACCACCCGCAGGGTCTCTGTGGCGGGTCCGGTCGCTGGGAAGGTGCCAGGTGCCATTTGAAAAGCTGCTGGGACACCGTGCTTGGTCGCTAGGGCCCGTGTGCACGCTTTGAAGGTGCCAGGTGTCGTTTGGCGAGCTGATGGGACCCCGCGCGGGATCACTGGGGCCTGTGCGCATTTTGACAAGGTGTCAGGTGTCATTTGGCGAGCCGCTGGGACGCCGCTCCGGGTCTAAGAGGACCGTACGCGCTGGGAAAGTGCCAGGTATCGTTTGGCGTGCCGCTGGGATCGTGCGGGGTCGCTGGGGCCCTTGCGCGCACTGGGAAGGTGGCAGGTGTCGTTTGGCGTGCCGCTGGGATCGTGCGGGGTCGCTGGGGCCCGTGCTTGTGCTTTGAAAGTGCCAGGTGTCATTTGGCGAGCCGCTGGGGCCCGTGGGCTTGCTGACAAGGTGCCAGGTGTCATTTGGTGAGCCGCTGGGACCCCGCGCGGGGTCTCTGGTGCCTGTGCGTGCGCTGGGAAGGCGTCAAGTGTCGTTTGGCGAGCCGGTGGGACCCGTGCGCGTGCTGGGAAGGTGCCAGGTGTCGTTTGGCAAGTCACTTGGACCGTGTGGGATCGCTGGAGCACGTGCGTGCACTGAGAAGGTGCCAGGTGTTGCTTGGCGAGCAGCTGGCACCTCGCGCTAGTTCGATGGGGCCTGTGAACGCCCTAAGAAGGTGGCAGGTGTCCTTAGGCGAGTCGCTGGGATCCCGCGCGTGGTCGCTGAGGCCCCTGCGCGCACTGACAAGCTGCCAGGTGTCGTTTGGCGAGCCGCTGGGACCCCGCACGGGGTCTCTGGGGCTCATGCGTGCGCTGGGAAGGTTCTAGGTGTTGCTTGGCGAGCAGCTGGCACTGGGGCCCGTGAACGCAGGGGAAGGTTGCAGGTGTCGTTTGGCGAGACGCTGGGAACCTGTGTGGGGTCGCTGGGGCATGTGCGTGCGCTGGGAAGTTGCCAAGTGTCGTTTGGCGAGCCGCTTGCACCGAGCGGGGTCACTGGGGCACGTGCGCACACTGGGAAGTTGGTAGGTGTTGCTTGGCAAGCCACTGAGCCCCGCGCGGGGTCTCTGGGGCCCATGCGCGGCGCTGAAAAGGTGCCAAGTGTCGTTTGGCAAGCCGCTGGGACGCCGTGCGAGGTCTCTGGGGCCCGTGCTTGCGCTGGAAAGATGGCAGGTCTCGTTTGGCGAGCCGCTGGGACCACCCGCTGGGTCTCTGTGGCGGGTTTGGTCGCTGGGAAGGTGTCAGGTGCCGTTTGAAAAGCTGCTGGGACACCGCGCGTGGTCGCTAGGGCCCGTGTGCACGCTTTGAAGGTGCCATGTGTCGTTTGGCGAGCCGATGGGACCCCGCGCGGGTTCGCTGGGGCCTGTGCGCATTCTGACAAGGTGTCAGGTGTCATTTGGCGAGCCGCTGGGACGCCGCTCCGGGTCTAAGAGGACCGTGCATGTGCTGGGAAAGTGCCAGGTATCGTTTGGCGTGCCGCTGGGATCGTGCGGGGTTGCTGGGGCCCGTGCTTGCACTGGGAAGGTGCCAGGTGTCATTTGGCGAGCCGCTGGGGCCCGTGCGCGTGCTGACAAGGTGCCAGGTGTCATTTGGCGAGCCGCTGGGACCCCACGCGGGGTCGCTGGGGCATGTGCACCCGCTGGGAATGTGCCAGGTGTCGTTTGGCGAGCCGCTGGGACTGTGTGGCGTTGCTGGGGCCCGTGCGCACGCTGGGAAGGTGCCAGGTGTCGTTTGGCGAGCCGCTGGGACCCCGCGCGCTGGGAAGGTGGCAGGTCTCGTTTGGCGAGCTGCTGGGACCACTGCGCAGGGTCTCTGTGGCGTGTCCGGTCGCTGGGAAGCTGCCAGGTGCCGTTTGAAAAGCTGCTGGGACACCGCGCGTGGTCGCTGGGGCCTGTGTGCGCGCTCTGACAAGGTGTCAGGTGTCATTTGGCGAGCGCTGGGACCCCGCGCCGGGTCTAAGGGGCCCGTGTGCGTGCTGGGAAAGTGCCAGGTATCGTTTGGCGAGCCGCTCGGACCGTGCGGGGTCGCTGGGGCCCTTTGTGCACGCTGGGAAGGAGCCAGGTGTCGTTTGGCAAGCCGCTGGGACCGTGCAGTGTAGCTGGGGCACGCCCTTGGAAGGAGCCAGGTGTCGTTTGGCGAGCTGCTGGGACCGTGCAGGGTCGCTGGGGCCCTTGCGCGCGCTGGGAAGGTGCCAGGTGTCGTTTGGCGAGCCGCTGGGACCATGCAGGGTCGCTGGGGCCCTTACGCGTGCGCTGGGAAGGAGCCAGGTGTTGTTTGGCAAGCCGCTGGGACCGTGCGGGGTCGCTGGAGGACGTGCGTGCACTGGGAAGGTGCCAGGTGTCGTTTGGCGAGCATTCAGAACTGGGCAGACACATGGCAAATGAAATTTAATAGAGAAAAGTGTAAAGTACTGCATGCAGGCAATAAAAATGTACATTATAAATATCATATGGAAGGTACTGAAATTGAAGAAGGGAACTATGAAAAAGACCTAGGAGTTTATGTTGACTCAGAAATGTCTTCATCTAGACAATGTGGGGAAGCTATAAAAAAGGCCAGCAAGATGCTTGGATATATTGTGAGAAGTGCTGAATTTAAATCAAGGGAAGTAATGTTAAAACTTTACATAAGAAAGTTTACAAACACGAGGAGGCCATTCATTCCAGGACCTGCTGGAATGAACATTGAAAAATTCAATATTAGTAAAGTTAAGTGACTGACATTAAAGTTCTATAGAGTGTTTACCAACAAAATATAACGAAGAAAGCATTACTCAAGAAATGAGTTTAAGCATTTTATCTATTTATTTATTTATTTTCATTTTAAATTTTGTAACATTAATAGGGTTTTTTCTTTGGAGTAAAATGCTTTGCAAATCCCCACCTACATATTTGGGTACTCCTAACTATTCTTTTTTGTCTTAAAAGTGTGAGGTGACCGTGTATGTTTAATGTATTATAGATTCAAATGTGTGTCTGTTTGGAATGTATGCATACAGAAAAATAAAACTGAATATAACGTGTATTTTATTTTCCACCTATCACTTAACGTTTTAACAGTAATGTCACACCCAGCCCCTTTCACTTTAAATGTACACTACTATATTACTATAATTGGATGTTACTGGCAAGTGAAGCAGTGTTACCTAAAAACACAAAACATTTCCAAAGAAATCGCACAGGGTTACCTATCAGTGTACTTGCCATGATTCACAATGTAATTACATTCAGTATTTTCTTTTATTACATGGTAACAAAGAGTCACTTCAAAATACAGTACACTGCCAAAGGAATCACATTGAATTATATTTGTTTTATTGCAATTATCATGATTCACAATGCAATTAAATTCATTATTTCTTTTATTACAAGATAACAAGGAGTCACTTCAAAATACAATACACTGCCAAAGGAATTACATTTAATTATGTTTGTTTTATAATTACCATGATTCATAATGTTGTTACATTTACCATGTCCTGTTATCAACAGGTAACAAGGGGTCATTTCACAATCAGTAATACTGTAATTAAGGTCAGACTATGTTTTAACTTAGTTACATATGTAACTAAATAGAACTACATGTTGTTAATTTATTGAATTCCATAATGTAGTTACTGGTCCACTTATAGGATTTATGAGGAATTACATGTATTATATACTGTAATTACAGTGTAACTACATTGTAGTTAATGTACCTGTATTTTGAAGTGTATATATATATATATATATATATATATATATATATATATATATATATATATATATATATATATATATATATATATTTATTGTAATATAGCGGGGTGTGAGAGACGGCAGGGAGGGGGTTAAAACCTCCCTGCAAAGAAAAACTTGTGAAAATGCACCTTTTTGTTTGATTTGTATTGCTTTATTGTTTCACTTAATTTGCTAATTGATTTGCTTATTGTTTAGTTTAATTGTTTTATTGTTAATTATCATCCGCACCTGGACGTTATTAAAAATTAGGTCCAGGTGCGGGATTTAAAAGGAGAGCAAGCAGTCTGCTCGAGGCTGCTGAGTAGAAGGAGGCAGAAGAGGTGCTCTGTCTCCGAGTAGCCAGAGAGAAAAGTAAGTGCGGTGTCAAATCTGGGGTTTAAGTTTGTGGTTTTTGAAAAGTCGGGAAAACAGCTTAGCTATCCCGTGTTAGGAAGGGTGTTCCCTTGTGTAAGTTAGTGCTCGTACAGAGCTAGGTGTTTATTTTGTGTATTTGTTTTATTTTTGTCTTTATTTAAAAAATTAGCGCAACCGCGCAAGAAAATCCATTTCTGTGTGCTGGGTCGTAATTTTAAAGGGGCACGAACTCGTGTGAGTGGCAATCGTGTTACAATATATATATATATATATATATATATATATATATATATATATATATATATATATATATATATATATATATACAGTACTGTGCAAAAGTTTTAGGCAGGTGTGAAAAAATGCTGTAAAGTAAGAATGCTTTCAAAAATAGACATGTTAATAGATTATATTTATCAATTAACTAACTACATCAAATCAGTATTTGGTGTGACCACCCTTTGCCTTCAAAACAGCATCAATTCTTCTAGGTACACTTGCACAAAGTCAGGGATTTTGTAGGCATATAGTCAGGTGTATGATTAAACGATTATACCAAACAGGTGCTATTGATCATCAATTCAATATGTAGGTTGAAACACAATCATTAACTGAAACAGAAACAGCTATGTAGGAGGAATAAAACTGGGTGAGGAACAGCCAAACTCAGCTAACAAGGTGAGGTTGCTGAAGACAGTTTACTGTCAAAAGTCATACACCATGGCAAGACTGAGCACAGCAACAAGACACAAGGTAGTTATACTGCATCAGCAAGGTCTCTCCCAGGCAGAAATTTCAAGGCAGACAGGGGTTTCCAGATGTGCTGTCCAAGCTCTTTTGAAGAAGCACAAAGAAACGGGCAACGTTGAGGACCGTAGACGCAGTGGTCGGCCAAGGAAACTTACTGCAGCAGATGAAAGACACATCATGCTTACTTCCCTTCGCAATCGGAAGATGTCCAGCAGTGCCATCAGCTCAGAATTGGCAGAAAACAGTGGGACCCTGGTACACCCATCTACTGTCCGGAGAAGACTTGCGGCCAAAAAGCCATACCTCCGACGTGGAAACAAGGCCAAGCGACTCAACTATGCACGAAAACACAGGAACTGGGGTGCAGAAAAATGGCAGCAGGTGCTCTGGACTGATGAGTCAAAATTTGAAATATTTGGCTGTAGCAGAAGGCAGTTTGTTCGCCGAAGGGCTGGAGAGCGGTACACGAATGAGTGTCTGCAGGCAACAGTGAAGCATGGTGGAGATTCCTTGCAAGTTTGGGGCTGCATTTCTGCAAATGGAATTGGGGATTTGATCAGAATTAATGGTCTCCTCAATGCTGAGAAGTACAGGCAGATACTTATCCATCATGCAATACCATCAGGGAGGCATCCGATTGGCCCCAAATTTATTCTGCAGCATGACAACGACCCCAAACATACAACGAAAGTCATTAAGAACTATCTTCAGCATAAAGAAGAACAAGGAGTCCTGGAAGTGATGGTATGGCCCCCACAGAGCCCTGATCTCAACATCATCGAGTCTGTCTGGGATTACATGAAGAGAGAGAAGCAACTGAGGCTGCCTAAATCCACAGAAGAACTGTGGTTACTTCTCCAAGATGTTTGGGCCAACCTACCTGCCGAGTTCCTTCAAAAACTGTGTGCAAGTGTACCTAGAAGAATTGATGCTGTTTTGAAGGCAAAGGGTGGTCACACCAAATACTGTTTTGATGTAGATTTTTCTTCTGTTCACTCACTTTGCATTTTGTTAATTGATAAATATAAACTATTAACATGTCTATTTTTGAAAGCATTCTTACTTTACAGCATTTTTTCACACCTGCCTAAAACTTTTGCACAGTACTGTATATATACAGACGTGCTCAAATTTGTTGGTACCCCTCCACAAAAAACAAAGAATGCACAATTTTCTCTGAAATAACTTGAAACTGACAAAAGTAATTGTCATCCACCATTGTTTATTCCATATTTAATAGAAATCAGACTTTGCTTTTGATTTTTTATTCAACATAATATTGTAAATAAGAAAACAAATGAAAATGGCATGGACAAAAATGATGGGACTGCTAACCTAATATTTTGTTGCACAACCTTTAGAGGCAATCACTGCAATCAAACGCTTTCTGTAGATCTCAATGAGACTTCTGCACCTGTTAACAGGTAGTTTGGCCCACTCCTGAGCAAACTGCTCCAGCTGTCCCAGGTTTGATGGGTGCCTTCTCCAGACTGCAAGTTTCAGCTCTTTCCATAGATGTTCGATAGGATTCAGATCAGGACTCATAGAAGGCCACTTCAGAATAGTCCAATGTTTTGTTCTTATCCGTTCTTGGGTGCTTTTAGCTGTGTGTTTTGGGTCATTATCCTATTGGAGGACCCATGACCTGCGACTGAGACAGAGCTTTCTGACACTGGGCAGTACGTTTCGCTCCAGAATGCCTTGATAGTCTTGAGATTTCATTGTGCCCTGCACAGATTCAAGGCACCCTGTGCCAGGCGCAGCAAAGCAGCCCCAAAACATAACCGAGCCTCCTCCATGTTTCACTGTAGGTATGGTGTTCTTTTCTTTGAAAGCTTCATTTTTTCATCTGTGAACATAGAGCTGATGTGACTTGCCAAAAAGCTCCAGTTTTGACTCATCTGTCAAAAGGACATTCTCCCAGAAGGATTGTGGCTTGTCAATATGCATTTTAGCATATTCCAGTCTGGCTTTTTTATGTTTTTCTTTCAAAAGTGGAGTCCTCCTGGGTCTTCTTCCATGGAGCCCACTTTCGCTCAAAAAGTGACGGATGGTGCGATCAGAAACTGACGTACCTTCGCCTTGGAGTTCAGCTTGTATCTCTTTGGCAGTTATCCTTGGTTCTTTTTCTACCATTCGCACCATCCTTCTGTTCACTCTGGGGTCGATTTTCCTCTTGCGGCCGCGCCCAGGGAGGTTGGCTACAGTTCCATGGACCTTAAACTTCTTAATAATATTTGCAACTGTTTTCACAGGAACATCAAGCTGCTTGGAGATGGTCTTGTAGCCTTTACCTTTACCATGCTTGTCTATTATTTTCTTTCTGATCTCCTCAGACAACTCTCTCCTTTGCTTTCTCTGGTCCATATTCAGTGTGGTGCACACAATGATACCAAACAGCACAGTGACTACTTTTCTCCATTTAAATAGGCTGAATGACTGATTACAAGATTTGAGACATGTGTGATACTGTGGCAAAGTGCCCCGCCCCTGTGTGCATTTGTGTGTTCTGTGTATGTATGTATGCGTGCGTATGTTAATGTTGGTGTATAGATTGGTACACGGGATATAAACGGGTCTGTGTTTCACGTGTGTTTAAAGTGTATAATTATATTTAGGCATGAGGATGGCACATCACTTCACGTGCAGATAAAATATGTATAATATGTGAGCACGGGGTTGCACGTAATTAATTCACGTGCTGGGATTCATGTGAATAATTAATTAGTCATTGAATCCCAGCACAACAGTATATATAGAGACACGTAGCACTCAGTCGTGGTTAGGTGTTCGGTGAGTGGAGAACGGGATTGGAGCGGAGGTAAATGTTAAGAATAAGAAGAAGTAGTAGTAGTAATCTGCTCACCGTGTTGTGTTCGTCTGTCTGTGCACTGTTTAGTTCGTTTTGTTTGTCTATTTATTTTGGCCTCAAGTGCCGTGTCCTGTGTTTTGTTACAACCGTTTATTTTCTGTCTGTTTATTCATTAAATGCTGAGCGAAAGCATTCGCTCAGCTCCACCAAACTCCACATCTCTCTGTCGTTTGTGTTCCTGTTTCTGGTCTGACGCCACCCACTCCGGCCGTCTTTGTGACAGATACTAATTAAAGAAACTAATTAGTTTGAAATATCACTATAATCCAATTATTTATTACCTTTTCTAAGGGGTACCAACAAATGTGTCCATGCCATTTTAGAATATCTTTGTAGAATAAGCAATAATCCATCTCTTTTCACAGCTTATTTGCTTTATTCTATGACATACCAAAGGCATGCAAGTATACATGATAAAATAGCTTTTAATTTCATCACTTTTCAGGAGGAATGAAGCATTATTTTAATGAGCTGTAAGGGTACCAACAAATTTGAGCATGTCTGTATATATATAAAACCAGGGTAAATATAACACACAGATATATTGACAGTAAGAGTCGAAATAGAGCAGAAATAGAATAAAAATCACAGGACTTTTACAGGAATGTTTACACAATGGAAATAAAACATTATTAAAATAAAACATTATCGTCACGTTTGGATTTAAGAGATGAATTCGTACAGCATTCCAGCAATTCACACATGCACGCAGACTTGTGTGTGCGGAGTGTGTGGATTGCTGTGGAGAATAAGCTAATTCTTAAAAATAAACAAAGACCAAAATGAATACATTTTCAAAGAGAGGAAGTGATTTTGGAGATCTCAGGATGCTGTGCACAGCTGCCACGTGTCCCTCTGACCCACCCTGAGCACCCAGCACCTGTACCACAGGGTCCACCTCAACCAGCAGGGCCTCCAAGTCTGCCAAGGTCCTGAAAGAATGTGCCCTGGGCCGGGACCCATCTAGCCCGTCCCACAATGCACGAGCCAGGGAGGAGAGCCCCTAGGGGAAACTCCCACACAGTCTAGACTGCAGCCCAACAGCCAACCACGTTACTGCCCTCGCCCAGCCAGCCAGCCCTGCCCTCACTGAGCTGGGGAGATCAAGCAGCTCCTAAACTCATCTGCACACGGCTGATGAGCTGAGAAACCCGGATGCACACTGGTAATGTACATCAAGCCTACTGGCGATTCAGCAAAACACTGAAAAAAAAACCCACGCACATATAAAGACATGAACGGCTTAAATTCAATTTGTTTCATTCTACATAAAAAGGTAACCTAGAAAAAATATGTATCTATATCTATATTTATATATATATATATATCTATATATATATATATATATAAAAATGAGATCTCTTTCAATTAGTATCTGGAACATTCAGGGCCTGTATTCCTCAACTTTAGGGCTGAACAGCACAGACCCGGAATTTCTTATCAACATAAAACACATTATTGTTCTACAAGAGACATGGTGCCGTCATGTCAATCAATCAGGAATGGTAGAGACCCAGATTTATAAAAGGATTGCACAAAGGATGTTTTACGACTGTATAAAATGGCATTGAGGGTTCTCAATTTTTGGTTTGGATTTATAAAAGGCACGCAATGCATAAACACGCAATTAAGATGTAATTTCCGGGAGTGGTGTCTCTTTGCACTTTAGCCCTTGATACATATGTAATTGTGCATATGCATATGTAATTCTGGGGGTTTCTGAGAGATTTTGCAAATGAGGTCTATCAAATATGTTCTTATGTTCTAATATTCCAACTAATTTATTAAAGCTGTCAGTAATTGCGGGCCTCATATTTTCGTGATTATTTTAAGAACTCTGAAAAGCAGACATAAAATTGCCACAATCAGACAGTGGCGACCCCTTACAACCGTAGATCCTGACGCCTGTACTGAGCCCAAACTCACCTACAGATGAAAACATCAACCAGACATACTTCAGGGGTGTGAATGAGCGCACATTCAGCAAGCTGCCTGGATCGCAGTGCTGGAGGTTTAGTTTTTATGAATTATAATTCACACAAGAGGGCAAACTGAAGTGTTTACCAGTGAATAGTACACATATTTGCCCCTTCCCGCTTCCCTTTCAAATACTTTTATAAATCATTATCACTCACATACAAACACCATTACTTTCTTGGATATATATATATATATATATATATATATATATATATATATATATATATATATATATATATATATATATATATATGAATAAATAAAAGTAGGAAAAGCCAAAACAAATTAGTAATACTCTCCTATAATAAACTCCTAACACTAACGGCACCCTTACCCATGGAAACAGATCTCAACATTATAATTGTACAGGTCTGTGAGCCATCACATTTTGTAACATTTACAGATGAAAGATGTTTTTCAGGTGAAGAATGTGTTTTTGTGTTTCTCTGATTATCAAGTGTTCTGGGTAACAGCAAAGCTCAAACCTGAGCAAAAGTTTGACAAATTGCACTCTCAGGGAATTCTGTGTGCTAAGTGTGAGGTGGGCTATAGTGTCTGGGTGAGTTAGCTATTATTAAATATTTACCTGGTAAAGTGCAGATGGCCAGCCATAAACCTTGTGCCACGATAAGATCTGGCATAGCAAATATTTACAATGGGAATAAGTCTTTAACCAATCAAATGAATATGTGTACTTTTTTGTTTTCTTGTACTTTGTAACCTAATGCTGATTTGCTGTAGGGAGAGAACTGTATAAAGGGACAGGGAAGATGTATCTCACTAAGTATCCTTGAGAGGAGCTTCCAGTTCTGTGGTCGTTGTGACCAAAAGACAATAAACTTGTCAAACTGTTTAAGCTTGACCTCTATTGTATTGTTTCCGTGTTCTAAAAATATTTCTTACAGAATTGGCGTCACAAACAGGATTCCTGATTGCTCGCTCACCTGACTGCTGAGACAGGCTAGAGTATGCTGTGGCTTACATACTTACTGTGCTTAGGGTAAGGAAATGGAACACATTTTGTCTTATACGGTTTTATACGGCTTATAAGTGTTGCTTGCTGACTTAGATAAAAGCGGATCGACATATCCTGTAAGGGAAGTGTTTATATGTATGTATATGTATGTGTGCAGTGGACTCTGGGACTGTTCATGCACTTGATACAATGTAACTGAAAGTTTTGGTGGAAGATGCAGGTGTGCGTTCGGTGTTTGTAGCATGGATAGATTGGGCATGAGGAATTGTGGGGGCATGTTTGTCTGGGATAACTGCATTTTAATTTAAAGGGTGTGAAGAGGTTTGAACGTCGTGTTTTCAGATATTTCTTGGCAGTGTCCAGTGCCGATGGTCTTGAAGCTTTCATGCGGACAGTCTTGGGAGAGCGCTTGCATTTATTTTGCTCAAACCAGTTGCAGTGTATTGGGGGTATGAATGATCCTGGAGGCTGCTGTATATGTGTGTGTGTGTATATATATATATATATTTATGTGCACTGCATTTTCTTTATTTATTTGTATATATTGTTGTTGTTTGTGCCATGTATGTGCTTTGACAACACTTATTTTTACATGCTAATAAAGTCAATTTGAATTTAATGACAGAACAATTATTATTATTGAGATTGGCTAATTAACATCTCTCTCTCTCTCTCTTTTGCTCCATCCCTCCTCTCTCTCACTCACTCTGGATTTTTACTGTAAGGCACATTTGTAGCAATAGGCGGGTGTGTTGCCTTACTTTTGAATTCTCCTTTAACAAGAAACTTTTTATAATAATGTCTGTCTCTGTAACCCCCCCCCCCCCCCCGCTCCTCTAACTCTCACTCTCTCCAGTTTAATCAGTATAGTTATAAATCAGCTCCTCTCTCTCCTTTTCTCCCACCCCTCTCCCTTCCACCCCTCTCCTTCCTCTTCCTCCTCCTCTCCTCCCTCTTTCCCTCTATGTGTAGTTCTGTACAGGCTCGCTGATTTTAATGCAGGCCCAGTAAACCGCCCAACCCAGACAAACCACACACAGAACCAGAACCACAGCCCAGATGGCATAGATCGCTCCGTACTGCTCAGCCTCCTGCCAAGTGCAAGCCTGAGAGAGAGAGAGAGAGAGAATGAATAATATTTGCAAATATTATTATTCAATTACATTCTCTTTTTACTCCTGCTTCATCAGATGAAGGCTGTGAGCTGAAACATATTAAAAGCTGAAAGATATTAAAAAGAAACCATGAAAAGTGTTTTTGAAAACAGAGTTTGAGTGAGTTGCTCTATTTGAGTGCAGACCTTTCTTGACCTGTTTGGTCTTAATTCCTTGATATTTTTTGGGAGGTGACGCACCAATTCATTTGAAAAAGACTGAACTTGAGTCTGATGGTATATACCATTTAAACACATTCTAGAATGAAAAGATTTTTGGGTGTGGCCATGTAGCTCCCCCTGCCCCCCCATCCCTCCCTCCCTCCATCTCACCATTAGTCCTCCAGCAATGACAGCAAAGAAGAGACCCAGCATGAAAAAGTAAACACAGCGTTGCCAGGGGTAACGCCGTCCAATAAAGGACCTGAGAGAAAGACAGGGAGAGGGCAAAAGAGACAGTTATACATGATAACATGATTGCATTATGATAAAATGTGAGGCTCAATTCTGGACTGTGTAAGTGGCAGGGTCAATGTGTGTGTGTGTGTGTGTGTGTGTGTGTGTGTGTGTGTGAGAGACAGACAGACAGACAGACAGACAGACAGACAGACAGACAGACAGACACACAGACTTACACTTTCCGACAGTGAGGGCATCTGGCGAGTTTCTTCTTTGTAAAGTCAGTCCACTGAAACAGAGAGAGAATTATTATCAATCTTATTGATTCTTATTCTGATTATTATTACAGTACTTGTGATTATTAATTAGGATGATGAATATGAAGATGAAGATGAATTGTGAATCGCACCAGGAATGTGTGAGCGCAGTGTCCACAGCTCACTCTGGCTCCACAAGGCTGCAGCTCTGGGCTGACAGGACCTGAATCTGACTCCACTGGACCCAAGTTTATAATTCTCTTACTGAGACAGATAGAGAGAAAAGGAGCGGCAGAGAGGGAGAGAGAGCAGAAGAGAGACATAATTACATATGTGTGTGTGTGTGTGTGGGCCTGAATCTCCTTTCTCCCCTCCCCTCTCCCCTCCCCTCTCCCCCTCCTCCTCCTTCTCCTCTCCCCCATCCCCCCTCCCCTCCCCTCTCCTCTTTCTCCCCCATCTCCCCTCCTTCTCTCACCAGTAAGGACGGGGACAGGCCATTCTCTGTGAAGTTGCTTTGCAGATCAAGAGACAGTTACAAGGACAGCGCACATACTTCTTACCAGGAGGAGGGTTCTTAATGGGCTGAGAGAGGGGGGGGGGGAAGGGAGGGGGGAGAATGAGGTATGGGAGAAAGAGAGATGGGGAGAGAGAGAGAGGGAGGGGTTGAAAGGGGGAGAGAGAGAGAAAGAAGGGAGGTTAACACAGATACACTGACTACTTTTCAGTACAGTAATAATTATAATAATTATTATTATTATTTATTTCTTAGCAGACGCCCTTATCCAGGGCGACTTACAATCGTAAGCAAAAACATTTCAAGCGTTACAATACAAGTAATACAATAAGAGCAAGAAATACAATAACACAGAAATACAATAATACAGACCTAGCTTCACACACTCATGCACACGTACACGCATACATACTTAGACACATGTTGAGACACGCACACGCACACAGATGCAAACACACACACTCTCCTCACCGTTGCCTCGTTGCAGACCCCACACTTAACAAGGTGCTGGTGGCTGTCTGCCTTCACACTAATGAGGGACTGACATACACGACAGTTGATCTTGGAAGTGCTGCCCGACATCATTAGGGAGTAAGGAGGAAGGTCTTCCTCGATCGGGAGAACTGAGGGGAGGTCTGGAGAGAAGGGGAGGGAGACGGACAGAGAGAGGTTAATAGAGAGACAGAGGGAATGAGAAAGAGAGAGGGAACGAGAAAGACAGGTTAATAGAGTGTGCGATAGAAAGAGAGGGAGGGTGAGGGGGGAGAGAGAGAGAGAGAGAGAGAGAGAGAGAGAGAGAGAGGTAAACCAAAAAATTCTGCACAGACCAGATTGGCTGTGTGGTCACTGTGAGACAGAAGAACTGGAAACAGAGATGCACTTTCTCCTAAATTGCCATATACTCCCAACCCAAGATCATTTACTTGAAAAAATGTAAATTTTCCTCCCCCATTTCCCAAAAAGCCAGAAAAAATGGCAGTCCTCCTGGGAGAGGGACACACAGCCCCACTGGCTGCCCAGTGTGTGTGTGCCTGTCATGCAAAACTGAAAGATCATAATTGGATAAGTCTTCACCCCCCTGAGTTAATACTTGGTGGAGGCACCTTTGGCAGCAATTACAGCTGTGAGTCTGTTGGGATAGGTCTCTACCAACTTTGCACACCTAGATTTGGCAATATTTGACCATTCTTCTTTACAAAACTGTTCAAGCTCTGTCAAGTTCCTTGGGGAGCGTTGATAGACAGCAATCTTCAAATCATGCCACAAATTTGCGATTGGATTTAGGTCGGGGCTCTGACTGAGCCACTCAAGGACATTTACTTTGTTGTTCCTTAGCCACTCCAGTGTAGCTTTGGCTGTGTGCTTTGGGTTGTTGTCATGCTGAAAGGTGAACTTCTGTCCCAATTTCAGCTTTCTTGCAGAGGGCAGCAGGTCTTCCTCAATGACTTCTTTGTACTTTGCTCCATTAATTTTCCCTTCTATCCTGACAAGTGCCCCAGTCCCTGCTGATGAGAAACATCCCTGTAACATGATGCTGCCACCACCATTCTTCACAGTAGGCATGGTGTTCTTTGGGTGATGCGCTATGCTGGGTTTGCGCCAAACATGACACTTTGCATTTAGGCCAAAAAGTTCCATTTTAGTTTCGTCATACCACAAAACTTTTTGCCACATGGCTACAGAATCTCCCGAGTGTTTTTTTTGCATACTTCAAACGGGATTCAAGGTGGGCTTTCTTGAGTAATGGCTTCCTTCTTGCCACCCTACCATACAGGCCAGATTTGTGGAGTGCTTGGGATATTGTTGTCACATGCACACTTTGACCAGTCTTGGCCATAAAAGCCTGTAGCTCTTGCAAAGTTGCCATTGGCCTCTTGGTAGCCTCTCTGATTAGTCTCCTTCTTGCTCGGTCATCCAGTTTGGAGGGACGGCCTGATCTAGGCAGGGTCTTGGTGGTGCCATACACCTTCCACTTCTTAATAAACGTCTTGACCGTGCTCCAAGGGATATTCAAGGCCTTTGATATTTTTTTATACCCATCCCCTGATCTGTACCTTTCAACAACTTTGTCCCGGAGTTCTTTTGAAAGCGCCTTGGTGCTCATGGTTGAGTCTTTGCTTTGAAATGCACTACCCAGCAGAGGGAACCTACAGGAACTGCTGAATTTATCCTGAAATCATGTGAATCACTACAATTTAACAAAGGTGGAGGCCATTTAACTTGGTATGTGATTTTGAAGGCGAATGGTTACACCTGAGTTAATTTAGGATTGCTATTACAAGGGGGGTGGACACTTATCCAACCAAGCTATTTCAGTTTTTATTTTTAATTAATTTTCTACAAATTTCTAGAATATTTTTTTCACTTGGAAGTTGTGGGGTAATGATGTGTAGATAAATGAAAAAAAAACTATTTTAATGCATTTTAATTCCAGGCTATAAGGCAACAAAAGGTGAACATTTTGAAAGGGGGTGTAGACTTTCTATAGGCACTGTATATATATATATATATATATATATATATATATATATATATATATATATATATATATATAATTATTATTATTTAGCAGACGCCTTTATCCAAGGCGACTTACAGAGACTAGGATGTGTGAACTCTGCATCAGCTGCATCAGCTGCAGAGTCACTTACAACTACGTCTCACCCGAAAGACGGAGCACAAGGATGTGAAGTGACTTGCTCAGGGTCACACAATGAGTCAGTGGGTGAGGTGGGATTTGAACCGGGGACCTCCTGGTTACAAGCCCCTTTCTTTAACCACTGGACCACACAGCCTCCTTGGGTCATTCCTTGTCAATTCAACCAGCCAATGTCACCATACGTCACACATTTGGTTAAAAATCGGCAAAAAGTTAGTAAAAGTGTTTGTTAGAAACTTTGTGAAATTTGAGCGGTCAACTCTTTATAGTTCCTGAGATTTTCGTGTTTATACCTAGGGGGTACCACCCTGCCAATGTTCTGTGAAAACACACACACACTGCTTTTAAAGGCTAATAATGTTTGAAATAAACATGTTAGATACCCAAATTCACCCCCATATAGATTTTTGGTCAAAAATAAAATAAATAAGATCTGTTCCTCTCCTGCCCCCAGAGCAGGTCTGTTCCCTCATTCCCCCAGAGCAGGCCTGTTCCCTCATTCCCCAAGGGCAGGCCTGTGCCCTCATTCCCCAAGGGCAGGCCTGTGCCCTCATTCCCCAAGGGCAGGCCTGTGCCCTCATTCCCCAAGGGCAGGCCTGTGCCCCTGCCCCCAGAGCAGGTCTGTATCCTTTTTGCCCTAAAAGCAGACAGGTCTGAGCCCCTCCTGTCGAAAGAACAAGTTTGCCCTTGCATCAGTGGCAGATATTCTCTCATCTCTGCCCCTAACCCAGTCTTATTTCCTTTTACCATGATGTCTAGAAACCAAAAGATTGTTAGGTTAACATAATGAACAACATTAATATAACCTGGCCTAGAATAACAGAATATTACCCATTTAAACAAAGTATAATTTCAATGTGAAAAAGGCAGACATGCCCTAGCGAGGGGCATGGGGCTCTGTTAGGGGCAGATATGAGACACAGATCTGCTCTCGGGGCAGGGGCACAGGACTGCTCTCGGGGCAGGGGCACAGGACTGCTCTCGGGGCAGGGGTACAGGCCTTCTCTCGGGACAGGAGTGACAGTCCTGCTCTCAGGACAGGAGGGAAACAGATCTGCTTGTCCTTTGGGGAAGAATTACACTGACAAGCCTCATTCTGTATCAGCAACATTAAATAGCTTACTATGCATGATTAAAAAGCATGTCTGGGGCTTCCGAGTGGCGCATCCAGTAAAGGCGCTCCACGTGGAGTGCAGGATGCGCTCTATAGTCTGGACGTCGCGAGTTCGACGGGTCGGCCAGGGTGTCCTCGGCTCACCACGCACCAGCGACCCCTGTAGTTGGCCGGGCACCTGCGGGCTTGCCTGTAAGCTGCCCGAGAGCTGCGTTGTCCTCCGACATTGTAGCTCTTGGGTGGCTGCATGGTGAGTCCACAGTGTGAAAAAAAGCGGTCGGCTGACGGCACACGCTTCGGAGGACAGCGTGTGTTCGGCTTCGCCCTCCCGAGTCAGCATAGGAGTGGTAGCGGTGAGCTGAGCATAATAAAATAATTGGCGATTCCAAATTGGGAGAAAATAATAAAAATAATTGGCAACAACTAAATTAAAATAAAAAAAAAAAGCATGTCTAAAACCATCTTGACAAAAAAGAACCACTAGCAGCATTGTTTTTCATGCATTTAAAAATGAACTGTTTTAGTGCTCCAATATTTTCCCTTACCACTTTCAGCTGTCATTGCACCTGATAAATCCCATGTTTCATAATGGAATTCTTGACAACTCCTATAATCGAAAAATGTAAATATATTCTGCTACGTATATTTTTTAGACGATACAGGTCATGTTCTATCTAAGCCTTTTAGTCCCGCCTTTGGCAAAAATCAAGTAACCAATCAGACGCGACACATTAGTTCTGCCCCCAGAGCTGATCTGCCCTCAGAGCAAAGTTCATTTCCAAAAACTCAACTGAGCTGCTTGAACGGACAAACTGCACGTGCACGTCACAACAGAACACCCAGCGTGGGCATGAACATGAGCACAGCGTCATCGGTGAAGAAATAAAACAAACTGGCATTTAAATGAAATTATTATTATCCTTTCGACAAATATTACCTACAAAATCCCTCATATATAACAACATGTACCAGAAGCTCTCTGCGTAACCAACAATAAATATATCAATATAGACCTGCTGAATAACCTAGCTATATGAATAATCAATGAAAATAAACCCCCAATTTTAACGTTAGCTGTCTTTTAACACACTATTATGTTTCACTTTTTGTACCACGCACCCAAGCGAGGCAGTCAGCTACTGTAGCCTCCTCTCGAACCATGCACAGCTTCACTGCTTTCAAAACGTAGCTACTGCTGTTGCATAGTATTTAAATGCGAACCCCAAAAACGTTCCGTTAGCATGCCTCCTTCTTCTTCTTCTTCTTCTTCTTCTTCTTATTACTAATAAACAGCGAAGTGCAATAGATTATACAGAACAACCCATCCAATACTGTAATAAACTGTAGTACAGCATTATAAACTCTGGTACGGTATAAGGTTACTACACTAGATTCTGGTATCAGTTTACAACACTAACCCCGATGCTATACCTCCTACAAAAAGAAGGGAGGTCATGATTGTTGGGGACTCCATACTGAGAAACACAGCAAGTTCAGTTCGCAGTTTGGACCCCCTTACTACAACAGTGTGCTGCCTTCCAGGAGCCTCAGTCAAGCACATCACTGATAATGTGGACAGGCTCCTAGAACGAACAGGAGATGACCCGGTAGTAGTCGTCCACATTGGTACAAACAACATTGGAAGAGACAGACCAAGATCCCTGCAAAACAAATTCAGAGAGCTAGGAAGGAAATTAAAAGACAAGACCAAAACTGTGGTATTTTCTGGGATACTGCCGGCGCCTTGCAAAGGACCATATGGACAGCTGGAAATACAAAATCAAAATGCATGGGTGAAATCGTGGTGCACACAGGAAGGCTTCACCTTTCTTGAACATTGGAGCACTTTCTACAACAAGGACTATCTATACAGGTGGGACGGACTGCACTTAAACAGAAAGGGAACCAATCTACTCGGAGAAAGGATCCTTCAGGCGGTACAGAAGCATTTAAACTAGAAAGGAAAGGGGGAGAAAACAAAAAAACAGAAGGGAGACTACATCAAAACAAGGGCAACAACTCAGGTAAGACCACTATTAAATGTATTTATCTTAATGCTAGAAGTCTCAGAAACAAAATGTTAGAACTTGAAGCTACTGCACTAACAAATAACTACGATGTGATAGGTGTTACAGAAACTTGGTTGTCTGAGAGTGATGGAGACGAATATAATATTAGTGGGTACACACTGTATAGGAAAGACAGGCAGGACAGAAGAGGGGGAGGGGTAGCGCTATACATAAGAAATAGCCTTGAAGCCCAGGTGTTAAATCAGGACAAAGAAAACAATGCAGAATCAATATGGGTCAGAATAATGGACACAAATTCAAAGGGCATAATAATAGGAGCATGCTACAGACCGCCAAATTCAGACGCTGAGCAAAATAATCTGTTGTACAATGACATTCGAAATGCGTGTAGAAAAGGAGAAGCCATACTAATGGGGGATTTCAACTTCCCCTGTATAAAATGTGAAAACCCAATGGGGGGCACGACGGACGAAATTGCAATGGTGGAAATGACAAATGACTGCTTCCTAACGCAATTTGTCAAGGCACCGACTAGAGGGGAGGCATGCCTTAATTTAGTCTTTTCAAATAATGAAGACAGAATAACTAAAACAGAGGTCAGAGAGCCATTGGCAAACTCAGACCACAACATGGTCTCATTTGAAATATTTTTTAAAACCCCAAAAGTAATGACTAAAGCTAAGGTTTACCCATTTATACAGTTGGGTTTTTACTGGAGCAATTTAGGTAAAGTACCTTGCTCAAGGGTACAACAGCAGTGTCCTCACCGGGGATTGAACCCACGACCCTCCGATCAAGAGTCCAGAGCCCTAACCACTACTCCACACTGCTGCCCCTATTATATATAAACTTATGGAAACTATAATAAGATCCAAAATGGAAAATTACCTATATGGTAACAATATCCTGGGAGACAGCCAGCATGGTTTTAGGAAAGGGAGATCATGTCTAACTAACCTACTTGACTTTTTTGAGGATGCAACATTGAAAATGGATAACTGCAAAGCATACGACATGGTTTAATTAGATTTCCAGAAAGCTTTTGACAAAGTCCCGCATAAAAGATTAATTCTCAAACTGAACACAGTAGGGATTCAAGGAAATGCATGCACATGGATTAGGGAGTGGTTAACAGGTAGAAAACAGAAAGTACTGATTAGAGGAGAAACCTCGAAATGGAGTGAGGTAACCAGTGGTGTACCACAGGGATCAGTATTAGGTCCTCTGCTATTCCTAATCTACATTAATGATTTAGACTCTGATATAGTAAGCAAACTCGTTAAATTTGCAGACGACACAAAAATAGGAGGAGTGGCAAACACTGTTGAAGCAGCAAAGGTCATTCAAAATGATCTAGACAGCATTCAAAATTGGGCAGACACATGGCAAATTAAATTTAATAGAGAAAAGTGTAAAGTATTGCATGCAGGCAATAAAAATGTGCATTATAAATATCATATGGGAGATAGTGATATTGAAGAAGGGATCTATGAAAAAGACCTAGGGGTTTATGTTGACTCAGAAATGTCTTCATCTAGACAATGTGGGGAAGCTATAAAAAAGGCCAACAAGATGCTCAGATATATTGTGAGAAGTGTTGAATTTAAATCAAGGGAAGTAATGTTAAAACTTTACAATGCATTAGTAAGACCTCACCTAGAATATTGTGTTCAGTTCTGGTCACCTCGTTACAAAAAGGATATTGCTGCTCTAGAAAGAGTGCAAAGAAGAGCGACCAGAATTATCCCGGGTTTAAAAGGCATGTCGTATGCAGACAGGCTAAAAGAATTGAATCTATCAGTCTTGAACAAAGAAGACTACGCGGCGATCTGATTCAAACATTCAAAATCCTAAAAGGTATAGACAATGTCAACCCGGGGGACTTCTTTGACTTGAAAAAAGAAACAAGGACCAGGGGTCACAAATGGAGATTAGATAAAGGGGCATTCAGAACAGAAAATAGGAGGCACTTTTTTACACAGAGAATTGTGAGGGTCTGGAACCAACTCCCCAGTAATGTTGTTGAAGCTGACACCCTGGGATCCTTCAAGAAGCTGCTTGATGAGATTCTGAGATCAATAAGCTACTAACAACCAAACGAGCAAGATGGGCTGAATGGCCTCCTCTCGTTTGTAAACTTTCTTATGTTCTTCTTATGTTCTTAATACACCCTGATAAACTGGTACACTGATATCAATATGAATTACTTGTATATTTGTAATACATTTTGATAATGTATTGCAAGAAGTATTTTTTTTCTCGGTCAGGGGCAGCGGCTGTGTAAATGTTTCTGGAAACATTCGTCACAACACTGTACTTGGACTCATTACAATGTCCTGCTTTGGGTGAGTAAAAATGTCTGTGTGTGTGTGTCAATGTGTGTGTGTGTCACTATGTCATTGTGTGTGTGACAGTGTGTCACTATGTGTGTGTGTCAGTTTGCATGTGTCAGTGTGTCACTATGTGTGTGTGTCAGTTTGCGTGCATCAGTGCATGAGTGTATCTGTGTGCAGGGTTAGAAACTAACAATACTGTGCTGCTAGTCCAAAGGACCAGTACCTTTTAAACTTTTAAACCAGTAAACTTGGTAGGCCTGGTGTAAACTTACTAGTCCTAATGTGAAGTGCCGAACAACAGTTGGGGTCTGTGGCAATGTGCTCCGCCCCTGTGTGCATTTCTGTGTTGTATGTTGCGTGTGGTGTGTTAATGTTGGTGTATAGGCATTGGTACACGGGATATAAACGGGTCTGTGTTTCACGTGTGATTTAAAATGTATAGTTGTATTTATGCACGTTTTACTCACTCGGGGTTGGGTGTTCGGTGAGTAGTGAACGAGAGAGAGAGGAGGAGAAATAAAGTTAAAGATAAATATTTATAACAATTGCTATCGCGTGCTGGTAGGACCAGCACAATGCTTGTTTGTTTATTTACTCACCGTGTTTGTGTGTCTGTCCGTCCACCGTTTGTTTAAGTGTTAGTCCATTTTGTTTGTCGATTTATTTTGGAGCAAGTGCCGTGTCCTGTCTTCTGTTTGTTTAAACCTTTTATTTATAATAAACCGCGCAACAGCGCTTTCATCATTTCACCTCATTTCTCTGTGTATTCATTTCCTGGTTCTGACGGCACCACTCAGCTAGCCGTGTGACATATGGTGCCCTGCGTGGGATAACAGCGCCTCCAAGCGTCAGACCAGGAGAGGTGTTTTTGTGTAAAAAAAACCCCACAGGACTGTTTAAAAAAATAAATAAATAATGCCTATGCGAGGGTAAGCATTACTTTGACGTCTGTCCCTTCCGCAGTTATGAGGAGGAACTAGCACCTGAGTGGGAGGAGCCCGTGCATCCAGCGCCCAGACGGGGGGACCACGAGCGTCCAACGCCCAGACGGGGGGACCGCGGGAATCCAAAGCCTGAGAGACAGCTGTTCCCACCTCCACCAGCAGAGCAAGAATGCCTGCTGTTCCCACCTCCACCAGCAGAGGGAGAATGCCTGCTGTCCCCATCTCCACCAGCAGAGGAAGAATGCCTGCTGGTTTCCCTATCACAACCAGGAGAGGAAGAATGCCTGCTGGTTTCCCCATCACAACCAGCAGAGGACGAATGCCTGCAGGTTACCCCATCACAACCAGCAGAGGAAGAATGCCTGCTGGTTTCCCCTTCCGAGGGAGAGCCACACCAGTCCCCTGCAATAGGGGGAGCGCCGCATCAGTCCCCTGCAATAAGGGGAGCGCCGCACCAGTCCCCTGCAATAGGGGGAGAGCCGCACCAGTCCCCTGCAATAGGGGGAGACTACACGCTGCTCCCACCTTCGTCGCCAGGAGACTACACGCTGCTCCCACCTTCGTCGCCAGGAGACTACACGCTGCTCCCACCTTCACCGGCAGGAGCAGAGCAGCTGGGAGCTGCCTCTACCTCCGCCACTTCCACCAGCAGAGGGTCAATGCCTGCTGGGTCCACTTCCACCAGCAGAGGGTCAATGCCTGCTGGTATCACTTCCCCGACCGCCATCTTCACCCCCAAGAGGAGAGGAGCAGGAGTTACCTCTGCCTCCATCACCACCAGGGGAAGAGGTGCAGAAGCTGCCTCTCCCTTCACAAACAGTAGCAGGACTTGCTGCTGGCATTCCTCAGCAACCACTACATAGTCTGCTGAGGGGAGCACAGCAGAAAACAGCCCGGCTGCAGCGGCTACGAAGAGGGCCAGCACCGCCGCAGCCACTGCTACAGTGGCCAACCACAGCACCACGACTGGTCCTGACTCCGGCACCGCCCAAGGATGCCAGCCTCGCTTCGCCCAAGGATGCCAGCCTCGCTTCGCCCAAGGATGCCTGCCTTGCATCGCCTGGGGCTGCCTGTTGCTCCGCATCACAGCAGGAAGTACTGTGGCCGGAACCCCACCAAGGGGAGCTGCCGGCCACGAAGAAGGGGGAGGAGGTCTGGAGACCACCAACCCCAGCAGCAGTTTCGTTGCCGGAGATCGTGGGGGAGGTCAGGAGACCTGCTCCCACTGCAGCACGTGCGCTGCAGGAAGTACTGTGGCCGGAGCCCCACAAAAGGGAGCTGCCGGCTACGAAAAAGAGGGGAGGTCAGGAGACCACCCCCCAAGCAGCCTTTCTGCTACCAGGACTACCCCGGCTGGAGGAGCCAGACTTGGGACTATTAATGTCTCTGCTGACAGCATTTCCGCAGGAGTATGCCACCCCGCTGTCAGCATTGCTGCTGACAGCCTTACAACCTGTGGGCCCCTTGAAGCCTCTGGTTCTGGCCCAGGACTTTGTGCTGGACTTTTGGGCTTTTAAGGGGGGAGGTGGCCGTTGAGGCCATGTGTGCTGCGCACAAGGGGGGGTATATGTGGCAATGTGCTCCGCCCCTGTGTGCATTTCTGTGTTGTATGTCGCGTGTGGTGAGTTAATATTGGTGTATAGGCATTGGTACACGGGATATAAACGGGTCTGTGTTTCACGTGTGATTTAAAATGTATAGTTGTATTTAGGCACGGGATTGCACATCACTTCACGTGCATTTAAAGTATATAATATGTGAGCACGAGGTTGCACATAATTAATTCACGTGCTGGTTCAAGTGAATAATTAATTAGTAATTGAATCCCAGCACAACAGTATATATAGATGCACGTTTTACTTACTCGGGGTTGGGTGTTCGGTGAGTAGTGAACGGGAGAGAGAGGAGGAGAAATAAAGTTAAAGATAAATATTTATAACAATTGCTATCGCGTGCTGGTAGGACCAGCACAATGCTTGTTTGTTTATTTACTCACCGTGTTTGTGTGTCTGTCCGTCCACCGTTTGTTTAAGTGTTAGTCCGTTTTGTTTGTCTATTTATTTTGGAGCAAGTGCCGTGTCCTGTCTTCTGTTTGTTTAAACCTTTTATTTATAATAAACCGCGCAACAGCACTTTCATCATTTCACCTCATTTCTCTGTGTATTCATTTCCTGGTTCTGACGGCACCACTCAGCTAGCCGTGTGACAGGGTCCCAAAAACAGGCTTAGATTTTATTTTGCTAAAAAACAAAACACCGTTATAAATTTAGACTAACATTTTTTTTTTTAACAAAGCACCTTCGTAAACACTCATACAGATCGATCAGTCACCTATTTGCACCTCGTTTCTTGTGTGCTGAGAAACTGACACTGACAGCACCAGACAGGATGACAGAGGAAAGCATTCTCTCAGCTGTGTCACCCTGCCGACCATGAAGCTCTGCCTGAAACTGACAGCGTTGACACAATGTTTATCTGATTGTACATTACGTGTTGCTATTTACAAAAATGCTGGCTGGCTATGAATTACTATCTATAATGCACGTACACATGCGGTCTTCACTAAAGTCCCAATTTAGAGACAGTACGTTTCACTGTAGCCCTCGGGATGAAATTGTTAGAAACACTGGATGTGCAGCGCAAGGTAAAGTACACACCAAGGCTTAGGTGGGTTGCTCTAGCACTGTGAGCTGATGCAAGGGCACTGAGGCACCAAGCATGGTGGCATGGAGCACCAACGCACATCCTTCATTTTGTTGCTATTATCATTAAATTAATTTAGATGGGATCCAAGGGCCAGGTTAACTATCACTGGGAACTTAAAAAGCGTGGGCATAACAACATGTCTTTGCATTTATTTACTTTTCTATATGTGTTTTGTTACTGGCTTTGTGCTGGGGTGTAACGTGAGAGTATGCCAGTTACACAGGAACTACATTTCCCATCATCCTCCTGCACACTTATGTATTGGTGGAGATGATGAAAAATGTAGTTCTGAACATCTTCTAAAAATGACATGTGAAGCCATCTTGGAAAGAGCACAGTGGACTGTAGTTTAAAAGTGGTCAGGATGGTGTATACTTCTCACAATCTACAATTCGAAAGGTGATATAGACTAGAAGGAGACAGATATGATTGTCATGGCTGTAAAAACTCACGGTTCTTATTTGATCATTGTAGTTTATGTTGAAAACATTAATGTTATTGATTTCATTTTTTTCTTTCAAATCCCCTATTTATACAGGTGACGTTTTATCACTTTAAGATGCCACAAATCTGCTAAAAAGAAACACTCCAAGTAGGGAGTCTCTTCCTGAGACTGCAGCTTGACATCATTACATGACTGTGACGATGTAGGTTAGTTATTTATGATTTTAAAATGCCAAATCAAATATGCAGTTGAATTCTTTTATTTGAAAATAACTACAAAAACTAAAACCAGAAGTTGACCTGGGAACTTTTGTATGGCTGGGAACTATTGTATCTTACAACAGAGTGAAAAACAAAAGGAACTCCATCACTGTTAATCCCCACAGCAAAGCACAACGAGACTCACGAACATTCCATAACTGATTGATAAATTAACAGTGTTTACAATGGGTTGAATTAAATAAAGAAAGGTGCTGCGGGAGGGGAATCCTATACATATAAAAAGATGACATGTCAAATAACTTACCTGGGAGGGAGAGAGGGGATCCTTTGTTCTGGGGTGGTATGTTGGCTGCAACCAAACCTGTAAAAGAAAGAAAAATAAAAAGACGGTTGGAAACTTTTCTTTGAGTTTGAAAGCGGTGCCTGCTTGTGTCTATTGTGCGGAATAGGAGCACATATTCCTTACGGTAGATAGGACCAGAAAACAGCGAGTTGAGAAAGATTAAGCTCATGGTTTATTTTTGGGTTAAAACAATGGTAAAGTTTTGCTAATTTTTTATTTCAAAATAAAATACTTACCGGATCTAGAGACAATGGGGTAGATGTGCTAAAGTATTGCGCCTGTTTTAAGAGTCGTAAACCTGTCGCAAGCTAGTCAGAAGTGTCAGGTGACGTTGTTACCTTTTCTTTCTTAATTACCAGTTAAAACAGCTTTTAGAGACCTGATAAATACACAGACCTCAAGGGCCAGAGCACAACAGACACAAACTAACATTTAATTTCTATTAAATGCTCTGGGTTAACCCCTAAACAATATTATTACCAACACACACAAATAACCAATAATCACTTCAGTGTTTGAAAAGAAAAAGATTTGCAGTTTATTTCACAACATACTGCAGGAGCTTAAGAGTGTGTGTCCTACCGGAAAGCAGGCCAGGCTGAAAGAGAGGGAAAAGTTGTTGATGTGGGTTCGGTCGACTGTCCTATATATTTATCTACATATATAGGTAAATATTTTACAATGGTCGCCCTATATATTTATCTACATATATAGGTAAATATTTTACAATGGTCGCCCTATATATTTATCTACATATATAGGTAAATGTTTTACAATGGTCGTCCTATATATTTATCTACATATATAGGCTAATGTTTTACAATGGTCGTCCTATATATTTATCTACATATATAGGCGAATGTTTTTGACCTTCTGAGGGAGTGATGATCAGTCACTGTTTTATGTCTTTATTCTCTTGTTTGATCCTATGCAGCTAAACCCACTACTGCAATTCTAATGTACTACAGCACTCAGTTCTAAGTGCATTAAGTCTGCATAGCGCTAATGGGAGCCCAATCTATCCTATTATAAGGAAGCCCAGATACTCACCTGATTTGGTATTGGCACAGGGTTTGGTCGATCAGTTAGTTTAGAACAAGAGTTTTTGTTCAATATGCTTAATAAATAAATATAACAGAAGAATATACGTGCATATAACCTAGTTCAGACATGATAGCCCAGGAAAAAAAGCTGAAGAAAAGTTTGAAGCAGTTAGCCTGCAGTGACGCACATTATAACAAGCTTGCATTAATCTTCAGATAAACGAATCAACAAGTGTTACACATTGTAAAGCTCTGATATTTTTATTTTTATCCTGGACATCAAAAGGACTCAGAATTACCAAATCAGTGAGTGAAGTCACATTTAATGCCATTGTCAAATATAGGTTTCATTGCTATCTAAATGATATTGGACTATTAAAAAAAGGTAATTTTAAAAAATGTTGAATGCCTTGCTAAATATGTCATCACACACCACTGAATAGTAGCCTATATTAAAAAAAAAAATTGTTTACAGGTTTCTCTAACAAAACTGGAACTACTTACAGAAATATATTAGCCTGCTTTTCCACAAAAATACATTGACATACGGTAAATCATGCCATAGGCATATTACTTGAGGGAGCTGTTTGTATAAAAAGTGATACAGCTGTCATAGCAATGAATTCAGAAACACGTCATCATAACTGTATTGCTACTGTACAGGTATTGAAAGTGAGTTAATACAGAAAGTGGTTTCTATTCCAAAAGAAACTGTAGCCTGCTTGTGAACAGGACATTAATACCATGCTTTTGTATCACTCAGAGTTTATTTGCTGCCTCCTTGTTCATTGCTTTTTCGAATATCGCATTCTATATTTCCCCTTCACCACTCATCCCAGGTTGAGGCTGGCTATATAGGTCAGTCTATCCAAAAGACAACGGTCATTTATTCTGAAAAATGTTGCATATCTCACGGAATGCTTATCTCGCTAAAGTGTCGCAACAGAAATTCAAATGAATATATTGCTGGTCTCTTCATTTACATATCTTCTCTGAGTACAGAGGATTTTTTTGCCAACAGTAGCAACAAAAACGCTAATTGCGGTAGTTTGCCCTGCGACTGGCCTTTCTTAGTACATAGGCCCCAATGAGTTGGTGTTGGCTGAAGCTGTCGGGACAGCCATTCTAGAGAATGTGTGCGCAGATAACGCAACCTATTATAGTCGTGAACGCGACTTTGGACATAGTTTAACCCGTGGGAGGGGCTATGGGTTCAAAACCTATATATAGCTGAAAATAGCTCATTGGGAGAGAGAAGTTGGCCGCAAACAGTCATAAAATTTAGGAGTCGCAGTGTACCTATAAATCTCGAGTATAATTAAAGGTCACACTTTATTTTAAGGAGCACCTATTAACTATTAACACACAAACAGTAAATATATTAATACACATTTGTTATGTCTGTTAATAGTTAGTTAACAGTTAGTAGATAATTTGTTACTTGATTTGTAGTAACATTTCTAAAAGTTTATAAATTCATAAATTGAAGTAAATGTTTAGTAGCACTTATTAACTATTAATGAACAAGAAGTAAACAGATTAATAAAACATGATTTCATATTATTTTAATAGTTAGTTAATGTGTAGCAGACCATGTGTCAATTCATTTATTGTACATTTTCTCACAGTTAATTAATTAATTACTAAATTAACGTAAATGTATGGGCTAAATATTGTGACAGCACCTATTAACTATTAATGAACAACATTATATATATATATATATATATATATATATATATATATATATATATATATATATATATATATATATATATATATATATAATGCTTACTTGTTCATTAATAGTTAATTAAATGTAGTAATTAATTCATTAACTGAGAAAAGTTACAATAAATGAATTGACACATGGTCTGCTACATATTAACTACTAGAACACGTTCATGAACATTTTAAGTTGTAAGTTCTAGATATAAATGGTAGATCTTACCCAAATTCACTTGTGCAGACAAGGGGTGTTCTGGTACCAGACCAAGAGAAAGCTGTAAGTTTCTTGAAAAGAGCTATTCTTTATATACACAATATATACACACACACACCCCCCACACACAACCACACACCCACACAGGCAAAATGAAACTTTGCTTCAGGGCAAGGTAGGTGAGTATTCTACCATAAATGACCATTAAATCATAAAGTTAAAAGCAACAACGGCCTTAAATCATCTTTGTCCTGCCCTGCTAAATTTTATTGATAATAAAACAAAAACTATTATCAGTGCCAAAAAAAGCACCTGTTTTGTGCACCAATGCAGGGGGTGTGGTTACATTTGAAACCTGGTGTGGATTCTTTTTTCTCAACTATTAAAATCAACTTTAACCGACTGTGACAGGCTGGCTGTAGGCATGACATCAGGCCAGAAAGAAACACAAAGGCCCTGTCCACACTACATAACCGATCTCGAGAACCGTACTCGAAACCGCTCTAATTAATCCAGCTCAAAGCCTCCACACTGAAGTACCGTTTCATGTTTAGTCAGGCTTAATGCGTCCACACACCATTAGAATAGTTCAGTTACAATTCCCAGCAGCGTAACAAACCGTGGAAATTAATACGATAGTATCCCACCATGCACTGTATTTTATTTTAAAATAATGTGTTATGCCCCATATTAACAGAGGTCCATATTGCATAAATGAAATATAACAAGTATTGTGGAAAAAGTAAATCCGAACACACACACACAAGTAGGGCTTGACGTTTTCAGGTTTTATTTTTTATCAGATGAAGTCCCTTTAAACAAATTCAGCTGATTTTGTTTTATAATAAAACTCAGACAAAGCTGTTAGTTACAAAACAATCTTTTTTTTTTTTTTGTGGCAAGTGAAACTGAAGCGCTGTGGTGCTCAGTGTTTTATTGTAAGATAAAAGGTTTAAATAGAAAACATGACACGGCACCTGAGGCCCAAGTAAATAGACAAACAAAACGGGCTAACACTTAAACGAACAGTGGACAAACAGACAAACAAACACGGTGAGTCAAAACAAATAACAATTATTATTTTAGTTTATTTTAGTTTACTTTACTTTCTCTCCTCTCCACACCCGTTCTCCACTCACTGAACACACAACCCCAAGTGAGTGAAACGTGCATCTATATATACTGTTGTGCCGGGATTCAATTACTAATTAATTATTCACTTGAATCCCAGCACATGAACTAAATCTGTGCAACCCTGTGCTTACATATTATTAAATACTTTAAATGCACATGAAGTGAAGTGCAATCCCTGTGCCTAAATAAAATTATACATTTTAAACACTCGTGCTCATTACCCACATTATATCCCGTGTACCAACTACAATACACCAACATTAACACACTACATACAACATAAAACACAAAAATGCACACAGGGGCGGGGCACATTGCCACATCGACCCATTGTAGCAAAGTTTAACCTGTAGGGTAGGTGCCTTCAAATTTTGTCAGAGGCTTCTTTCTTCTCCTCATGAATAACAAAAAGTCTACAAGTTTGTAGTTTACTGTTAGCGGGTTGGTCAAAGTTTTGTTATAATCCAGACCTGAACATCTCACAGTTGAAAATAGGCTATAATGATTAGCTTACAAAAACAAACTAATATTTTTGTACATTGTACACATTACATCTAAAATGACTCCAAACTAATAACAAAAGCTATTGCAGTGCGACGTCTGATTAAATAGGGTAGTGATTATTGAATCATTCCTTCAAATAAGAGGAGGCATGCTATACTGCATTGTGCATACCGGTTAATAGACAGGCTTACACACACATTGGATACACTGGTGCTGCTGTACTCTGAAAAGCTACACAACATGTTAATCAATCAATCATTTTTTATTTGATATAGCGCCCTTCGCAATGAATTGCCACCGAGTGCTTTCACATTATTGGTCAGTGCATTAGAACACAGTACATCAGAATAACTATAGGGGCAGAGGAGAGAAAAACAAAATAAATCTCTGGGGTTCCAAGGCCTGATGGGTTGCCTCCTTCCAGGCAGTAATTCAGGTGTAAGGCAGTAAGTAAGTCACTCTCATGTGTATTTTGAACAGTCCATTGCGTTGACTTCACCTAGCCTAACATCTTCTCCACACTTCCTCTGCTGGTCGACTCACAGTGTCCTCTCTCAGATGCTCATGGTGCTCATTCCTTCTTGTCCCTTGCTCCCAGTGGATTTTTGTCTATATGTATTTTGGCTTAATTTATTGTGACAAAGACTGTCACTCTGTCTTTGCTTAAGCTTGGTCATCAGACTTTTATTGTCTGTTAAACAAAGACACGATAAGTGTTAATAAAAATCAAACCAAACAAAGAACTGAACTTTGGCCTAAGGTGCTTTAGCACTAGGTACACTTATGAGCCTCCTTGTGTTCAAACATGGTGTTCGTTATGGACAATCCATGACTAGCACAGAAGTACAGTAACAATTCACCACTCAGGTTCAGATCAGGGAGGCTGTACCACCCAATCACTTCCCTCCAGGTATCTCCATCGTTGCCTACGTTAGCATTGAAGTCACCCACGAAGACTGTAAGAGTCAGTAGGTGGCACCCTTTCAAGCACCACTGTCTCCAAGAAGACTGAATACTCAGAGCTGCTGTCTGGCACATATGCACCTACAACAGTCAGAGTTTTCCTCTTAGATTCCAGAAGTCTCACCGAGGCAACCCTCTCGTCCACCTGCACAAACTCCAACTGTATATTCCCACATCTGCCCAGGGCTGCTCACAGGGGGCCTCTCTGGAGAAGGATAGAGTCCACCTTTGGTCGAGAAGTTTGGTTCCAGAGCCGATGCTGTGCATGGAGGTGAGACTGACTATATCTAGCCAGTACCTTTCCACCTCCTCCACCAACTCTGGCACCTCAGACTGTAGTAAGCAAGCAAAAGTTAAGCAAACAAATTGTGTTACAAAAACTGTATTTAGCAACTTGCCAAAGGCATATTATACAGCATCAATATTGCTGTTAAAGTTTAATTTTATTATCACAACAAGTATCAGCATGATCTCTCACTGGGAGGGACAGCTGCTGAACTTTAATGAGACTGAACCTGTAAAGGGAAAAACGCTCAAAGCACTTACCTGCACAAGACAGTTCATGTCCAGGGAGTATAGAGGATAATTTGTGCCAAAATTAAAAAAAAAAAACTTTAAAACGAGATAAATATATAAATATATATAATTATTTGTTTATTTAGCAGACGTCTTTATCCAAGACCACTTACAGAGACTAGGGTGTGTGAACTATGCAGCAGCTGCAGAGTCACTTACAATTACATCTCATCCGAAAGACGGAGCACAAGGAGGTTAAGTGACTTGGTCAGGGTCACACAATGAGTCAGTGGCTGAAGTGGGATTTGAACCAGGGACCTCCTGGTTACAAGCCCTTTTCTTTAACCACTGGACCACACAGCCTCCATATATATAGAAACTTCATTTTTACTTAATGTTTTTGGTTGGTGCAGACAATGAGAGAATCGATTATCTAAATGTGCCTGCTTCTGGATTGTGCAGGGGGCTTGCGGTGAGTCGCGAAAACTAGAACAATCATCTGGAGTGTGACATCGCCTGTATACCTGGGCTCTTCCATGTTTTAACATGTTTTTATGTGTGTGTCAAATGAAAGACCAGGGTAAAAAATCACACCCAAGTTGTGTGATGATGCTTTTGGGCTAACGTTGTGTCCAGCAACGTTTACATCAGAAAACATCAATTCATCACTGAGTTTTTTAGGCCTCAGGATTAAAACCTTTTTGTCTGAATTTAGCATAAATTATTGGGGGGCATCCAACTGTATAGTGGCACATACCCTTTTGGCCTACTAGAACATGCAGGTTGTTCCTCGGTCTCTATTTCTAGACCTTCAACAGGCTCTTCCATAGCAGATGGAGAATCCTCTTCCTGAGTAACAATAGTGTCATCACTGGGACTATCAGTGGGGTAAAAATCACTACCAGAGTCAGATGGAATCGTGGAGTGTGACTCAGGGTCACTGTCAGTTACCATCAGCACCCTAGCCACCTCTCTGCAGAACCTTTTGTGTGACAGCTTTAGGCAATAAACATCTAATGCATTTACTAGAGGAATGGAGTATCTGAGAAAAATGGGTAATGTTTTTTAATAAGTGTTGGCAAATATATAACAAAATGATTTATATCTATCTCTCTCTCTCTCTCTACACACACATATATATATATATATATATATATATTGTAAAATGTTGTTTGGTGTGGTAGCCTAACCTGCAGTAAAAGAGGCGACACTGACACAGAGGTGTGGGTTTAACCTGGGCAGGCTTTTATTTTTCACGGCAACACACAGTGTATTTGTAGCAATAAAAATAAACAAAAACCAAAATAACACCTGCCCACTTGGGCCCTCGCTCACTTCTTGATCCCTGTCTATCCTTGCAGAGGCTAAGCCCTGTGCAAATAAAAATGACTGCAGTGTGTAGTAAAAATAAAATAAAATACTGCAGTGTGTAGTAAAATTACTGCAGTACAAAAACCACCCTACTGGAGAACTAAACAAAAATAGTTCCAGTCTCAGATCTTCCTGGTTGGTACAGGTTCCTGCCACACCCTTTCAAAAGTGACCTCCACAAAGGTAAGTACAGGTTTTAAAGGTGCATTTATAATCCAAACCCAGGACTGGGCTGTAACTGTTACTTTGTTCCCTTCCAGGTGTTTCAGGTACGTTCTCCAGGTTTTACTTCCCTCCACACAAGAGGAAAGGTGTCCAGTCTGGCCCACACAAGGACATCAGGTACATAGAGGTCGTAATGATAGTTACACAGTCCTGTATTTCAAATAAATGAAGCGTCTGTTTCTTTTTCTTTCAAGGTTAGCAGGAGACCTCTGCTGGTGGAAGAAGGAATGGACACTAGCTGGACCAGCAGTATCCATGCTGGCGTTATACTAAAAATAAAATTACACAGTCTGTGTCGTGTGTTTCCTTTATCAGTGCTTGAGCACACAGTTCAAAAGTAAGCAGATAGGTCTCTAGGTAACTAATACTGCTGTTTGTAATCCACGCACAGGCAAATCCACACAGTGCTCTTTCACGTTGCCTACTGGTGCTGTAATTACAGTTGGTCTTAAAAATGCCTTGCACTGCAACTGCACTGCAAGTTGCAGTTATTTAAACCAGTCCGTCGGCAATTTGAAGCAAGATCATACAGGCTAGAGAAGTGAGCGTTGCTTCCACACAGGTAAGTTTAACACTGTGCTAAATATACAACAAATCGAATCTCCGGCAAGGGGTCCACACACTACATTACTCTTAAACTTCCACCACAATCTTGCACACAGCTCAGTTGTGATAATACGTTCCCTTTCAAGTCGAAAATAACCATCAACATGAGATATTGCCGTCAGGCAGCACCGGTAGGCTGAGCTTTTATAGCAAAGCTGCCACGCCAGCTGCAGTGTAAGCCCGCCCCCCTGGGAGCTTACTTAACTGCGCGCGTGGGGATGCACTTCCTCTTTTGTCTTCAGCCTTGGTACGGTAGGTAATAGATAATAGATCTTGTTAACTGATTGTACTCGATTAGCTTACGCTTGAGAAGCTGGTTAATTACCCCTTCTCTGAGTTTATTTCAGTTACTGTGTTTTTAGGATTATATATATTTTCTTGTTAATATATATTTTTCCTTTCGCTTTGCTTCGGCATCGCGTCTTCGTGGTCTCCCGTCTTCCTTTTCTTTGTTATTATTATAATATATAATTTATATTATATTTATTATTTGGGTTTTTGTGTATATATATATATATTGTTATATATATTCTTTATTGTATATTGTTTGGGACGCGTGTTGCGTTGGCCTTAGGCCACGCGCATTTTTGCAGCCTCGGTCTTGCTTAGGCTAGACCGCGTGTGTGTGTGTGTGTGCGTGCAGCCTGCATTGCAGTCTCCCCCCCCACCGCGGCGCATTCTACCGCCACGTGGCTGCTATTGAGTATAGCCCCACTGTTCTTACACTATACGTAGTGTCTGCTGCAGCGTCCAAACAAATAAAAAAAAAAAAAAAAAAAAGTTTTTTTCCCATACAGTATAAGGAAGACGACCACCAAGTGCATTAACTGTTGCCCTTATAAGCAGCACAACACCTTGTCTTTCGAGACTCAGACACAGTACTAGAGCACATAGCGTCTCCGCTTTGCGGGTCAGCTGACGTGGATCGTCTGGTGCAGTACACGCGCTCCGGCGCTTTCGGTGTCAGCGCTTCGGCGCCTAGTGCTTGGGCTCAGTGCACGCAACGCACCTGTGCACGCACCTCCACGCTCGGTGCTCGGTGCCTCGGTGCACGCACCTCGACGCTCGGTGCTCGGTGCACGCACCTCGACGCTCGGTGCTCGGTGCCTCGGTGCACGCACCTCGACGCTTGGTGCTCGGTGCCTCGGTGCACGCACCTCGACGCTCGGTGCTCGGTGCCTCGGTGCACGCACCTCGACGCTCGGTGCTCGGTGCCTCGGTGCACGCACCTCGACGCTCGGTGCTCGGTGCTCGGTGCACGCACCTCGACGCTCGGTGCCTCGGTGCACGCACCTCGACGCTCGGTGCTCGGTGCCTCGGTGCACGCACCTCGACGCTCGGTGCTCGGTGCCTCGGTGCACGCACCTCGACGCTCGGTGCTCGGTGCCTCGGTGCACGCACCTCGACGCTCGGTGCCTCGGTGCACGCACCTCGACGCTCGGTGCTCGGTGCACGCACCTCGACGCTCGGTGCTCGGTGCCTCGGTGCACGCACCTCGACGCTCGGTGCTCGGTGCCTCGGTGCACGCACCTCGACGCTCGGTGCCTCGGTGCACGCACCTCGACGCTCGGTGCTCGGTGCACGCACCTCGACGCTCGGTGCTCGGTGCCTCGGTGCACGCACCTCGACGCTCGGTGCTCGGTGCCTCGGTGCATGCACCTCGACGCTCGGTGCTCGGTGCCTCGGTGCACGCACCTCGACGCTCGGTGCTCGGTGCCTCGGTGCACGCACCTCGACCCTCGGTGCTCGGTGCACGCACCTCGACGCTCGGCGCTCGGTGCCTCGGTGCATGCGCCTCGACGCTCGGTGCTCGGTGCCTTGGTGCACGCACCTCGACGCTCGGTGCCTCGGTGCACGTACCTCGACGCTCGGTGCTCGGTGCCTCGGTGCACGCACCTCGACGCTCGGTGCTCGGTGCACGCACCTTTGGTGCACGCACCTCGACGCTCGGTGCCTTAGTGCACGCACTCGACGATTGTCTTTCAGTGCTTGGTGCACGCGCCTCAACGCACCTTAAAGCTGTTCGCTTGGTGCTCAGTGCTTAACGCTCGGCGCTCCTATTACTGGCACGGTACGCTTCGGCATACAACGTGCTGCACCATGTCATTTCACCGTTGTGTCACCTGTGGGACGAAGTTACCGGCTAATGACCCGCATGAGGACTGCGTGTCCTGTCTGGGGCCGGAGCATGTGGCATCTGCTTTGGCAGACAAGGCCTTTTGCACGTTATGTGCAAGCTTTCAGACGCGCACTCTGCGTCGTAGGGCGAGGAGAGCAGTCGGGGATGGTTCCCCTTCATCTGGGTCGTAACACACCCTTTCCGCCCCGCAGCCTTCTTTGGCTTCCCCGCCAGCGAAGCTGCCTTTTTCCAGGAGTTCGCCTTCCCAGGTTACCCCTGGTCAACGATCTCCTGACGTTAGGCGTAAGAGAGACCGCTCCCACAGCCTTTCTGTAAGGCGAGGCCCTTCTCCTCGCGGCGAACGCCCCCGTCAGATCTCGAGATCCCGCTCTAGATCGCCCCGAAGGAGAGGACGTTCCCGTTCTCCTCGTCGCGACAGGAGAGGTGGTGTAACTGAACTTACTAATAAGATGTCTCAGTTTATGGACCTTATGATGGGGCAGCAATCGCTGCTCATGTCCCTGGCCACAGCTCGGGCCGCAGAGGAGCCAGTCAGACCGGCTGTCAACCAGCCGATCATCCTACCACAACCCCTGTCCGTTCCAGTTGCGCAACAGGACGCATGGGACGTGGATGCTATCTCTCGAGATGCATCAGAGGGTGAGCCTCTCCACGGAGAGGATAGTGTGGAGGCAGAGCTCACGTCCCACCACTCAGAGTCTGAGATGGAGGTAGGAGTAGATGACTCTTTATGGTCCCTAGTAGAGCGGGCGACTCGCCACCTGGGCTTAGAATGGCCTGCAACTGAAGAACCTAGGCGCTCTCTTTTTGAGTCGCCTTTGGCACAGGGCCAGCAGTCTAGGACGCTTCCGGCCTTCCCAGACTTTGTTAAGGAGGTGCAGTCCACTTGGGGGACTCCAGCCTCCGCCCAGGCAACCTCGCGTAAGGCGGCTGCCTTTACCATGCAAGGTGCGAGTGAAGCGGGTCTGGCGTCATTTCCGCCAGTTGGCGCTGCGTTCGCAGCGTTGGTGAAGTCACCAACACTCTCTGGGTTGGTGAAAGACCCCACCTGTCCTAACAAGCAGTGCAGGATCACTGAGGTGCACCTCAAGAGGGGCTATTCGGCGGCTACAGAGGCAGTTAGGCTGTCCAATCTGGCCAGCCTCCTCTCAGTTTATCAGGCTGCGCTAATAAAGGATCTCCCAGACTACCCTTCGGTGTCTCTGAGAGCGGAGTTGGGGCTAGTTGCCCAGCTGCTGGTCAAGCTAGCCCAGCTTAACGCGCGGGCCCAGGGCAGGAGCATCACGTCTCTGGTGGTGGCCAGACGACAGCTCTGGCTCTCGCAGGCGAGAGTCCAGGAGCATGACAAAGCTCCCTTGTTGGATGCACCAATTACACCGGGGCACACATTTGGCCCAGCGGTGGAAGAGATGCTGCAAAACTCAGCTAAGGCTAGAGAGGCATCACAGCAGTTGGCTACGATATGGCCGCGTAGGCCTTTCCAGGTCAAACGCCCACAAGAACATCAGTGGCGTAGAACACCACCGCAACACCAGCCGCGTCCAGGGGGTACTAAGACCTCCCCGGCGGATACGGCAGCGCGTGGCCAAATCCCAAGGGGACGACCGCAGCGCACAGGGTGGCGACCTAGAGGAGGCGGCAGACCACGCCCTCGTGGCGCTGGCCAGGCCCCTCGTGAGCGAGCGAAGCCTAAGCAGCCCTGAGAAAACCAGGCAGCCATTAACCCAACCCTATACTGTTCCACAGCTTCTGTTTTGGCAACAATGCACCAGCGATATCTGGGTGCGCAAAACTATACTCACCGGGTACACCCTTCAGTTCCGGTTAAACCCCCACAGTGGTGGTAACTGTGGTGAAGGACGTGGTTCAGTCCTCAGCTCTGAATGTGGAAATACAGGCATTGCTCAGGAAGCGTGCCATTCAACTAGTAGACCCTGCTCTGACCGACCAGGGGTTCTACTCCAAATACTTCCTTGTGCCAAAGAAGGACGGCGGGCTCCGTCCTATTCTAGACCTGCGTGTACTGAACAAATACCTACGGGTGTTGTCGTTCAAGATGCTCACGCACAGGCACATTGTCCAGTCTGTCCGACAGGGCGACTGGTTTACCACCATAGATCTGACAGATGCGTACTTTCACGTTCCCATCTGTCCGGGTCACAGGAAGTATCTACGATTCGCATTCCAGAGCAGGGTCTACGAGTTTTGCGTCCTGCCATTCGGCCTGTCTCTAGCTCCTCGAACCTTTTCGAAGTGTATGGACGCCATTTTAGCTCCTTTGCGGGCTCAAGGCGTCCGACTGCTGAACTATCTGGACGACTGGCTCGTCTGCGCACAGTCAAAGGAGCAGCTGGCACAGCACACAGTGATGGTTACAGACCATCTTCAGCGGCTAGGTCTGAAGGTCAATCCAGACAAGAGCCGCCTCGTGCCCAGCCAACAGACCGAGTTTTTGGGTCTGCATCTGGACTCAGTGTCCATGGAAGCGATCCTATCGACACAAAGAGTTGCCTCATTAGAGCGGTGTCTCTCCCTATTCAGGTTGAGAGAAACAGTCAGCATGGAGCTCTGTCAGCGCATGCTGGGGTTGATGGCTGCCGCCTCGCAAGCCCTTCCTTTGGGCTTACTACACCAGAGACCTCTGCAGGCCTGGTTCAATGCCTTCGCGTTGCACCCGCGGAGAGACAAGCACCGCAGGTTGAGGGTATCCCGAACCTGCTGGGAAGCATTACGCTGGTGGAAAGTTCAGTCGAACATCCGCCAGGGCATGCGCTTGGGTCCCATCTTCCGAAGGGAAGTTATCACAACCGACGCTTCCAACCAAGGTTGGGGAGCAGTCTGGAACGGGACAGGGACCCGTGGAGTGTGGTCAGGACCCTGGAGGTCAGCCCACATCAACGCTCTGGAACTCAGAGCAGTGGACCTCGCCCTTTGGCACTTCTTGCCAGTGCTTCTAGACAAGCACGTGTTAGTGCGGTCAGACAACACCACAGTAGTGGCGTATATCAATCGCCAGGGCGGATTGCGGTCCCCCGGTCTTCACCGGATGGTAACGCGGCTGTTGCTCTGGGCTCAACCGCGTTTAGCCTCTCTGCGTGCAGTTCATCTGCCGGGCAGAGTCAATTACGCAGCGGATCTCCTGTCCAGAGGAGGTCCTCTTGCGGGCGAATGGCGTCTTCACCCTCGGGTGGTAGAGCGCATCTGGGAATGGTTCGGCACAGCGCAAGTCGATCTCTTCGCTTCGCGAGAGACCACGCACTGTCCTCTATGGTTCTCGGTGAAGGACCGCGACAGCCCCCTGGGGGTGGATGCACTGGCTCACGAATGGCCGCCAGGGTTCCTGTATGCCTTTCCACCGATTCCGATGCTCCCCGCCTTCTTGGAGAAGGTCAGGGTAGAGCGAGCGACAGTGATTCTGATCGCTCCTCGGTGGCCTCGGAGAATATGGTTCCCGAGTCTAGTGCAATTACTGCACGGTCGCCCGAGGGAGCTCCCTCTGCGAGCGGACCTGTTGTCCCAAGCTCAAGGAGAGCTTTGGCATCCGAACCCCAAACTCATGCAGTTATGGGCTTGACCCCTGAGCGGGAGCGCCTGTCAGCCTTAGGGCTTTCGACTGCAGTTATATCGACCATCCAGAGTGCGAGAGCGCCCTCTACTAGGTCGCAGTATGCGTATAAGTGGCAGTTGTTTCAGAGTTGGTGTCTGGCTGAGAGCCACGACCCAGTCTCCTGTCCTATGGCAGTAATATTGCAGTTTCTGCAGAAACTGCTGGATGAAGGGAAATCTCCTTCTACACTTAAAGTGTATTTAGCCGCCATTTCGGCTTGTCATGTACGCATTGATGGTTTATCACCTGGTTGCCATTTTTTGGCATCTCAGTTTCTGAAAGGCGCAAGACGCTTGCGGCCTCTAAGAACGACCAGTTTACCGTCGTGGAGCCTTGATGTGGTGCTAGAAGCCCTTACCAAGGCACCGTTTGAGCCTCTCCACAGCGTGGATATGAAGCTCATATCTATTAAGACTGCATTTTTGCTGGCTGTGGTATCAGCAAAACGCGTGAACGAGTTACATGCACTTTCAGTGCATCCTTCTTGTACTCGTTTTGCAGGAGACGGTTCTAAGGTCTCCATGCGCCCTAATCCGGCCTTTTTACCAAAGGTTATATCCCTGTTCCACATGAATCAGTCAGTCGAGTTGATGGCGTTCCATCCTCCTCCTTTTTCTTCCCCAGAGGAAGAGCGGTTACACATGCTCTGCCCCGTGAGGGCATTGAGGTGTTATATTGACCGTACAAAGACAGTGAGGCAGGCAGAACAGTTGTTCATATGCCATGGTTCTAGATCTTTGGGTCAGCCGCTGTCTAAACAGCGCCTTTCCCACTGGATAGTGGATGCTATTAAATTAGCGTATGAATCTGCAGGCCTTCCACCACCAGGGCAGTTGAAGGCGCATTCTACCAGGGGTATGGCGACATCCTGGGCCCTCTTTCGAGGGGTGCCGGTGTCTGATATTTGCGCGGCAGCCAGTTGGGCTACGCCGCATACTTTCATGAGGTTTTACAGGTTAAATGTACTGGATTCCTCTGCTCCACTGTTTGGAGCATCTGTTTTACACTCTACGACGCCTCAGGATGCGGACGTATAGAGTGGTTGATAGCATGGTGTTGACTGTTCCACCTTTAAGACAGGTGTCATTACGAGCATAGACACTGAGGCACAGCTCCGCATATGCCTAGATGTACTGCCTACGCAGTTGCGTTATGACGTAAGTCTGTCCTACTGCCGAGAATCCTCCCTCGCGACAGCTAGGGTACACTGTATCCCATGTTGATGGTTATTTTCGACTTGAAAGGGAACGATAGGTTGCGGATGCAACCCCGGTTCCCTGAAAGAGAAAATAACCATCAAGCTGCGAGGTCGCTCCGGTAGCCTTCACGGCCTGAAGAGCAAAAGAGGAAGTGCATCCCCACGCGCGCAGTTAAGTAAGCTCCCAGGGGGGCGGGCTTACACTGCAGCTGGCGTGGGGGCCTATCGGCAGCTTTGCTATAAAAGCTCAGCTACCGGTGCTGCCTGACGGCAATATCTCATGTTGATGGTTATTTTCTCTTTCAGGGAACCGGGGTCTGTATGGATCCGATTCCTGCGTCGCTTCAGCAGCACAGCGCGAGTCTGGTCTGTATGGATCCGATTCCAGCGTAGCTTCAGCAGCACAGCGCGAGTCTGGTCTGTGTGGATCCGTTTCCCGCGTAGCTTCAGCAGCACAGCGCGAGTCTGGTCTGTGTGGATCCGATTCCTGCATAGCTTCAGCAGCACAGCGCGAGTCTGGTCTGTGTGGATTCGTTTCCCGCATAGCTTCAGCAGCACAGCGCGAGTCTGGTCTGTGTGGATCCGATTCCTGCGTAGCTTCAGCAGCACAGCGTTAGTCTGGTCTGTGTTGATCCGATTCCCGCATAGCTTCAGCAGCACAGCGCGAGTCTGGTCTGTGTGGATCCGTTTCCCGCATAGCTTCAGCAGCACAGCGCGAGTCTGGTCTGTGTTGATCCGATTCCCGCGTAGCTTCAGCAGCACAGCGCGAGTCTGGTCTGTGTGGATCCGATTCCTGCGTAGCTTCAGCAGCACAGCACGAGTCTGGTCTGTGTTGATCCGATTCCTGCGTAGCTTCAGCAGCACAGCACGAGTCTGGTCTGTGTGGATCCGAATCCCGTGTAGCTTCAGCAGCACAGCGCGAGTCTGATCTGTGTGGATCCGATTCCAGCGTAGCTTCAGCAGCACAGCGCGAGTCTGATCTGTGTGGATCCGATTCCAGCGTAGCTTCAGCAGCACAGCGTGAGTCTGATCTGTGTGGATCCAATTCCAGCGTAGCTTCAGCAGCACAGCGCGAGTCTGGTCTTGGTATACAAGTAGCAGAGGGTACAAACTGAATTAATCGCTGTTTTAGATTTAAAGACAGTTTCCCACCGAGCCAAATCGCAGTCTTTAGCTCTTCGTCTTTTTATTTATTTATTTAATTATGTTGTGTCATTGAGTTGGTCTTGAATCTGGAATGCTAACAGAATGTACTCTACACAGCTTCACAGGTCACCAACTCCCCTTCTCTAACTTTCCTTCCCTTTTTACGTTGCTTTTATTTTCAGCATGCATTTCAGCATAGTAGCACAAGGGGAACTGTAGTTCTTTCAAAACGAGGCTGTATTAAAGTCTATGAACATTTTGTAGTTCAGCAACAGCAAAATAAAATGAAATGCAGTTATAATTAAAATGTTTTCAAAATAATAACACAACAATTTACAAGTCCCCCAAATTGGGAGGAGACTACACAAGTAACAGTGAAAACAAAAATAAGAGTTTAGACCAAGTGCAGGATACAATAAAAAAAAGAATGACTGCACTGGAATTATCAAATCCAATTTTATTTATAAAGCACCTTTCATGGCATGCCATCCCAAGGTGCTTTTAACAAGAAAAAGGACATTCGGAAGTACATTTAGTAGTAAAAAGGATTCACTGATATTTAAGTTTGTAATGCTGTAGGATATGATGGATTCCTCAGAGAAAGGGAGTCTCCCTCCCGGCCTTACACCCACATTATGTAGCATGGGAAAAACATAGACCCTTTGGGCAGAATTACATACAATGGCTCTCAAAAGTATTCAACCCCTTTGGACTTTTCCACATTTTATTGTGTTTTATTGTGCAACCAATTGTCTTTAGAAGTCACATAATTAGTTGAATGGAGTCCACCTGTGTGCAATTAAAGTGTTTCACATGATTTCAGGTTAAATACACCTCTCTGGGAGGTCCCACAGTTGGTTAGTACATTTCCTAACAAAAACTACATCATGAAGGCGGAGGAACATTCAAAGCAAATCCGGAATAAGGTTCTTCAAAAGCACCAATCAGGTGTAGGATATAAGAACATTTCTAAGGCATTGAATATCCCCCGGAGCACAGCAAAGTCCATTATTAAGAAATGGAGAGAATATGGCACAACTGTGAATCTGTCTAGAACAGGCCGTCCTCAAAAACTGAGTATCCGGGCGAGAAGGGCACTAGTCAGGGAGGCCACCAAGAGGCCTATGGCAACTCTAAAGGAGTTACAGTCTTCCATGGCTGAGCTAGGAGACACTGTGCATACAGCAACAATAGCCCGGGTGCTTCACAAAACTGGCATTTATGGGAGAGTGGCAAAAAGAAAGCCATTGTTGAAAAAAAACTCACATCAAATCTCGGGTGGAGTTTGCCAGAAGGCATGTGGGAGACTCTGAGACCAAATGGAAGAAGATTCTATGGTCTGATGAGACCAAAATAGAGCTTTTGGGCTTCAACACTAAGCGCTATGTTTGGCGCAAGCCTAACACTGCACATCATCCTGAGAACACCATCCCTACTGTGAAGCATGGTGGTGACAGCATCATGCTATGGGGATGCTTCTCTGCGTCAGGACCTGGAAAGCTCGTGAAGATAGAAGGCAAAATGGATGCAGCAAAGTACAGAGAAATCCTGGAGGAAAACCTGCTGAAGTCTGCAAGAGACCTGGGACTTGGGAGAAGATTCATCTTCCAGCAGGACAATGACCCCAAACATACAGCCAAAGCCACACTGGAGTGGCTTAAAAACAAAAAGGTCAATGTCCTGGAGTGGCCCAGTCAAAGCCCGGACCTCAATCCAATTGAGAATATGTGAAAAGAGTTGAAAATTGCTGTTCACCAAAGGTCCCCATCCAACTTGACGGAGCTTGAGCAATTTTGTAAAGAAGAATGGGCAAAAATTGGAGTGTCCAGATGTGCAAAGCTGGAAAAGACTTATCCAAATAGACTCATGGCTGTAATTGCTGCCAAAGGTGCCTCTACCAAATATTGACTCAAGTGGGGTGAATACTTATGCAATCAATTATTTTCTGTTTTGTATTTGTAATAATCTAGAACAATTTGTAGATTTTATTTTTCACTTTGACATTATAGACTTTTTTGTGTTGATCAGTGGCAAAAACTCCTAATTAAATCCATTTTGATTCCATGTTGTAATACAATAAAATGTGGAAAAGTCCAAGGGGGATGAACACTTTTGAGAGCCACTGTAGGCTTGGGCAGAATTACGTAGGCCCTACATTGGCACCCGATGTCGGGCCAACTTAACCGTACAATGTAGGGCCTACATAGGGCCGCCATATAGGTGCAGTGGCACCCGCAGCCGTACGCACGTTACGCACTGTGCATACCATTGGATCTTAATATTTAAGTAATCTTGTGCGATCCGCAGACGGATATTGTATTTATGAAGCGTTCAGCTAATGCCTTACCTGGTTTGTTGAATACTGACAGGGGCGGAGTTGAGAGGAAGGGGAGTGTTGGTGTGTGGAGAGGAGATTAAAAAAAGAAAGCTGATCGATGAGAAGTGTGACGAACGATTATTTAGAATATATAAAGACAGTTATTTATTATTGTTTATTAATTTGGCATGGTCCGCGGCGGGAAGTGGTCTTTTTTATTTTAAGCTTTTCAAATAGTACAATATGAGCAAACGGAAGCAAGTGAGTTTATTTGATGCCTGCTTCAAAAAAGTGCTTTCTTCTGATGATCAGAGCAGGAAGGGTGAATCGGATCAAAATAACAATATTAGAACAAGTACCGAACCGTCTGTTTCAGGGACTTTCAGAAGTGAGATTTTCAGTACTGAAAAGATGGCAGGACCAGCATTCAGTGCAAGTACTAGTAGTATATCTGAGGTTGAAGATGTACAAGATATTGGCCTTGTCAGTGCAGATGCACTTAAAACGGCACCCGACGCAATAAAATTAAGTGCTTTACGAAACCGGTTTCAGCCAAAAAAGGGATGGACAGCACCATTCCGCTGTATTTTTGAAAATAAACGACGAGTCCCAGATGAATTCTTTGACGAGGCCTTATATCCAACATTGTGGTACAGTGAAGCAAAGGATGGTGTGTTTTGTGTTGCCTTATCATATTTTCATCTGGTACTACGATCACAGCCTCTTGGGACTGGAGCAACACAAAGAAAATCATTACAAAGCATCTTACAACACAAGCGCGTCTGAGTGCTCAAATACGTGCTGCTGAATGTTTACGTGTTTGTGATAACAAGCAACAGTCCATAATTTCATCTTTGAATAAAGCCCACCAGGAATATGCAGAACGCAGTAAGTCAGCTCTGAGAGCAATTGTAGATTTCAATCAGGGGTCACACCGACGAGCGCAGCAACTTCAGAGCTTTTTTCAGCTGTTTGAGGCGCTTGAAAACGTACCTGCGCAGCACCATGTCAGAGACGCGACTCACCAGACTAGCACTGATGAACATGCACCACGATGTGGCGATCGACAGTGAGAAAGTGTTGCGGGACTTTGATGCAACGGGAACTCGAAGAATTCCTCTGCTCTTTCAGGATTGACCAAGGTAAAAATACATTTATAGTTCTATTAATATTACAATGAAAAACATATTATTATTATTATTATTATTATTATTATTATTATTATTATTATTATTATTATTACACCGTGTAACAATTTTTTTTTTTTTGGTTCCTGGGTAGTAAGTGTTATTTCCTAATTGCTTATGCCTCAAAAGTATAGAAAATGGCTATTATCCCCCACAAACTTTGCTTTTGTGACCAGGACAGTGATATTTTGAAATTTACCTATTTTCCAGAACATTCCAGATAGATTCAGTGCTGAGTAAACTTGGAGTAACTTCTAGAACTTTCTAGAACTTGCCAGTAATACAAACCCTGGGCACCTCATTTCACCTGCGAGCACTGCAAAAAAACTCTGGAAGGTAAGATGGACAATTGTTGCTCGGAATTTTATGTTATAAAATGTGTTAAAATTTTTAAAATTGTAAAAGTTTTTAATTTTAAAATATTTTACAATTTTCAATGTTATTGAAAAAATATATCATATATGAAAAATGTTGCGAGAATCTCTTACACATTAGTCATGGGTGAAATAAATGTATTTTTGTAGGATGGTACAGAGGGGAAAAGAGAGCCATGAAGTTTGCTATCCCAAGAATTTGGCGGGAACCCACTGACCACTCAAGCAACTGCTACTTCTGCATGGTGGACCCTTCCAAGCGGACCGAGTTCTCTGTGGGGAGGAACAACGTCAAGTGGGAGCCACTTCTAAATCTTTTGTAGTCATTTTTGTATTACTTTAGTATAAATACATGTTAATTTGGATTCATATGTTGTTTTTTTCTGACTTTTTGTGAATGAAAAGACACAAATTCGCCCGTTTTCTCATTGGAAATAGGTAAATTTCAAAATATCACTGTCCTGGTCACAAAAGCAAAGTTTGTGGGGAATAACAGCCATTTTCTATACTTTTGAGGCATAAGCAATTAGAAAATAACACTTACTACCCAGGAACAAAAATTGTGTTACATAGTGTTATTATTATAATTGCACAATTTTTTGCTACAACATGCATGTTTAGTTAAATGGGATGAGTAAAAATTACATTAGTGATTGTAAAAGTAATTAGAAATGTATGATTTGTGGTTTCCCCTCTGGTTGAAGTATATATTTCAAATAGATTTATGTATACTTTTTATTGTTGTAGTATGCTATTTGTTTTACCGTTCAGTATTTTATGCGATGTCGGTGTGATTCAGTTTTGCGTACCATGTGAAATATTTCTGGGGGCGCCCCTGTATAGGTGCTATCTGGGTAGACCTCGGAACGTAGTAAGAAAGCAGAAGCAAACAAATTGCATTACAAAAACTGTATTTAGCAACTTGCCAAAGGCATATTATACAAAATCAATATTGCTGTTAAAGTTTCATTTTATTATAACAACAAGTATCAGCGTGATCTCTCACTGGGAGAGACAACTGCTGAACTTTAATGAGACTGAACTTGTAAAGGGAAAAACGCTCAAAGCACTTACCTGCACAAGATGGTTCATGTCCAGGGAGTATGGAGGATAATTTGTGTCAAAATGAATTAAATTTAAAATGAGATAAATATAGAAATAAATAATAAATAAATTAAAATACAATATATATATTGACTTCGTTTTTACTTATTGTTTTTGGTTGGTGCAGACAATGAGAGAATGAGAGACAATGAGAGAATCGATGATCTTCTAAATATGCCTGCTTCTGGATTGTGCAGGGGGCTTGCAGTGAGTCGAGAAAACTAGAACAATCGTCTGGAGTGTGACATCGCCTGTATACCTGGGCTCTTCCATGTTTTAACGTGTTTTTATGTGCGTGTCAAATTAAAGATCAGGGTCAAAAATCACACCCAAGTTGTGTGATAATGCTTTTGGGCTAACGGTGTGTCCAGCAACGTTGACGTCATAAAATGTCAATTTATCCTGAGTTTTTTAGGCCCCAGGATTAAAACCTCTGTTTAGTCTGAATTTAGCATAAATTATCGGGGGGCATCCAACTGTATAGTGGCACATACCCTTTTGGCCTACTAGAACATGCAGGTTGTTCCTCTGTCTCTATTTCTAGACCTTCAACAGGCTCTTCCATAACAGATGGAGAATCCTCTTCCTGAGTAACAATAGTGTCATCACTGGGACTATCAGTGGGGTAAAAATCACTACCAGAGTCAGATGGAAATTTGGAGTGTGACTCAGGGTCACTGTCAGTTACCATCAGCACCCTAGCCACCTCTCTGCAGAACCTTTTGTGTGACAGCTTTAGGCAACAAAAATCAAATGCATTTACTAGAGGAATGGAGTATCTGAGAGAAATATTTTTTAATATGTGTTGGCAAATATATAACAATATTCTATCTATCTATCTATCTATCTATCTATCTATCTATCTATCTATCTATCTGTATATCTATATATCTATCTATCTATCTATCTATCTATCTATCTATCTATCTATCCCTCCACAAAGGTAAGTACTGGTTTTAAAGGTGCATTTATAATCCAAACCCAGGACTGGCTGTAACTGTTACTTTGTTCCCTTCCAGGTGTTTCAAGTACGTTCTCCAGGTTTTACTTCCCTCCACACAAGAGGAAAGGTGTCCAGTCTGGCCCGCACAAGGACATCAGGTACATAGAGGTTGTAATGATAGTTACACAGTCCTGTATTTCAAATAAATGAAGCGTCTGTTTCTTTTTCTTTCAAGGTTAGCAGGAGACCTCTGCTGGTGGAAGAAGGAATGGACACTAGCTGGACCAGCAGTATCCATGCTGGCGTTATACACCACGACTAAAAATAAAATTACACAGTCTGTGTCATGTGTTTCCTTTATCAGTGCTTGAGCACACAGTTCAAAAGTAAGCAGATAGGTCTCTAGGTAACTAATACTGCTGTTTGTAATCCACGCACAGGCAAATCCACAGAGTGCTCTTTCACGTTGGTCTTAAAAATGCCTTGCAGTTATTTAAACCAGTCCGTCTGCATTTTGAAGCAAGATCATACAGGCTAGAGGAGTGAGCGTTGCTTCCACACAGGTAAGTTTAACACTGTGCTAAATATACAACAAATCGAATCTCCGGCAAGGGGTCCACACACTACATTACTCTTAAACTTCCACACAATCTTGCACACAGCTCAGTTGTGATAATACGTTGTACTCACTGATCGCTGGGTTTGCTCGTACTCCACTCGCTGTTTTTAAAACTCACTCCGCGGTTACTGCTCTGCACAATCCTGCTGCAATCTCCAAGCTTTATTTAAGACTTAAGAAAGTTTACAAACAAGAGGAGGTCATTCAGCCCATCTTGCTCGTTTGGTTGTTAGCAGCTTATTGATCCCAGAATCTCATCAAGCAGCTTCTTGAAGGATCCCAGGGTGTCAGCTTCAACAACATTACTGGGGAGTTGGTTACATACCCTCACAATTCTCTGTGTAAAAAAGTGCCTCCTATTTTCTGTTCTGAATGCCCCTTTATCTAATCTCCATTTGTGACTCTGGTCCTTGCAATCTTCTGGCTCCTGCTGCTGCACTTTTGCAACATGAGAGCTTCAACTCGCCGAATTGTGACTCTAAATACTACAGGCTCCTCTTCTAGACCTAGGCTCCTCTTCTAGACCAGGCTCCTCTTCTAGACCTTATATCATCACTAACTGTTCTAAAGCTAATGTTTTATACATAGTCAAGGATTTTAATCGCAATAACCAAATATATGCCTACCCTGCTTCACTGAAGCCAATAGTTCAATTCAATCACAACCTCTAGATGGCAGCATAACACCACAAGCTCTATATAATTTAAGCTGATTTGCTATTGCTGCGAATCTTGCACACTCCAAACTTTCTATCAATTCTGCAGTTTGTTGTCATTCAAGGGATTCTCAGTACCCTCCTGAATTTTTTCAAATCCAAACCTCTCCCCTCGAGGACTCGTCATGAGATAAGCTTATCAGCTTTCTGAGATGTTAAGAATCCACCGTCACATTAATTTCCAGCTTCCCTGCATCAGGCCTTTCTGCAACCTTCTTGTTCCCGGATTTGCACTTCCTCATTTGCCCCAACTTCATCAAGGCACTTATATAACTTTCAAAGTCCATTTCATTCAATTGAGCTACCAGTCACATACAGAAACTATGTGCTACGATTATCAACATTTCAGTCAAGCGTCCTCCTACCCCACAATAGACAATACACTCTTAGACAGCTCCTGATCAAATCAATAGGTTTTGCAGCAGCCTCCGAGCAATGCATTCCCATCCTCTCAGGTTCTGCAGCGGCCTTAGATCTATGCATTCTTCATCTCTGCCCAAAGGCAGCCCCATCTCCGACATCATCTAAAAACGCCTTAACTCTCAAATACCAATTCTCAGCAGCTCTCTGCTCTCTACAGCAAGCCACTGCACACTACTGACAGCATTCCATCGTCTACTCCCTCAGATCTCTGCCCGTTCAGCAGATCTTGCCTCTACTGTTAATATCTCCTCATTGCAGCAAATCTCAGCTGCCTCTTCAGATCTGCTCACTATTGCAGCATGCAGAAGTGGCTTTAGTTTACTGTTTAAATCTGCAACTGCTCTCCTCTAGAGCTTCCAACGCTCCAGCTTTCCACTACACTACATGGCCATACCCTTAGCCCCAGCGACCAAATTTTCATTTACCACTGGATGGAAAACATTTACAACTTTCTGCACTCAAAACAAAATACATCCCATTCCGATTTAATGAGCAACGGATTCTAGCCTCCATCGCAAATGCAAGGGATTCTCTTCACTTAGCCACTACCGTTAAAGCCTACATCTCTGGAATTCAGTATTTCATCTCCGTCCCTTCTCCAACACTCCTATCCATCCCATCAGTTTGCTGACACTCAGAGGGACCCCCCCCCCTCCTGGCTCCCTATATCAATAGACATCCTTCACTCTTTAATATCTACCCTCAGAAAAAGCTGCTCTGTCTATGCAATGACCTGACCATGGAAGTATTATGTCTAACTGCTCTTGTGAAGCACTTCCTCTGCAGGACTCCTGAAGGAATAGAGTGCACCCTGTGAATTTACCGTGACAACACCAGTGATTTACCGGTTAAAAAAAAAAAAAAAAAAGCAAGTGTTACCAGGACGTCAAGGGGAATACAATGGATAGACTCGGAGCATTAAGCCATTTCAACGATGAGGTTTTGTGAACCATTCCGTGCACCCAGATACTGGACTTTGGGCCAGCTGTAGTAATTTCACTACAGAATACTTCACCTTGCAGTAAAAAAAAGTTAACCATGCCCAGTGTTAAACATGGTGGAGGTTGTGTGATGGTCCGCAAGTTTCACAGCCTGGTCCCAGAAGCAGACCCCAACCCGTGGCAAGTTCCTCCTTTCAATCGCTGGTGTTCCACTAAACTCCACACTCTCCAGCCTCCTCCAGTCAGCCTGCAGCTTCAGGGAGAATTGCCTTCGCCCCTTCCACTCGCTCTTATTCTACTGCCTGGTCTTCCTTCACCACATTCTGTGCCCAGATTCGTAGCTCTCTCACCATCTATAACCTTCAGCACCTCCTTGCCTTTATGACAGACCTCAGGCTATCCCTTAACCTGGCCCCTTCCTCCATCAGGAATTATCTCTCAGGTATCCAGCATCAGTTCCTCCTCCACCCCCCCCCCCCCCCCCTCCTTTCAATCCTGGAGGTCCGTCAGAGTCTCACATCCTCCTCTCCATCAAGACAACCAACCTCATCGGAATCTCCAGTTTCCCAGCCACCAGCCTGCGGCACTTTGACCTCACTGAAGTCCTCCTATTCATCAGGACTTCAAAAACAGACAGTTACATCAAGATCCAGAAGTTCCGCAACCTGGTCCCAGGAGCAGACCCCAACCCTCGTCTCGTACCACCCTTCAGGAAGACAATATTCAACTGAATAACTCTCTCTCCGGCCTCCTTCAATCAGCACGTGGATTCATGGAGTACGCTCTTGCCCCATCTACCCGTTCTTCCTACTCGACTGCCTGGTCTTCATTTACTCACATTTGCGAGCAAAAACAAATCTCTCATACTTCTTTCAACCTACAGCACCTCCTCGCCTTCATCACTCACCTCAGGCTGTCTCTATGTTTAGCCCCCTCCTCTATTTAGATGCTACCTAGCGGGCATTCAGTATCAATTTCGCCTTCAATCTATCTCCTCTCGTCCATTCTAAAGATGGCGGATCTCTAGAGAGAACGCTCAGATGCATGGAGAAAAGCCTGCTCCCATCCTCTCCATCAAGTTAACCAATCTCTACAGACCTTCTCCTTTGTCTCATCACTGCTCTCCAGCAAGGATGCTTCAACCTATTCAACGACATCATCATGGAAACCCTGTGCCTGACCACCGCCTTTGGATTTCTCCGCTGTGCAGAATTCTCAACTCCATCAACTTCCAGCTTCCCAGCTCTAGGCCTCAAGTGCTCCGATCTCTCTCAAATCCCCGGAAACCACTTTATCCTCCACATCAGATCTTCAAAAAACGGTCCATTTAAGCCAAGGATTCCGTGTCTTCCGTCGGATCCCCTCTTCATCGACAGCTCCAGATCTATACTTACGAGACACTGGTTCTCATCCTGTTTATGCACCCTCTTGTCACGGATCGGACTTTCTTCAAACTTTTTCTCCCCCCATTCATTCTGGATCGGAGCAGTTGCCTCCGTGGCCAGGGCAGGAATCAATCAACACTTGATTAAGTCTATGGGGTGCTGGATCTCTTTAGCTGTTGAACTTTATATTAGATCATCCTCTGCAGACATCGCCACAGCTCACCAAGCACTCGTTAGCTTGCCCGGAGTGGGGCAAGCTAAGGCCCACCAGAGGTTTCCTCCCTGCAGAGGGGGGGGGGGGGGGGGCCTCTCCACAGTGCGGACGGCTAATAGGCATAGGTTGTCTACTAACATCTCTTGTCTTTTCTCTTTTCTTCTAGCTTTTGTCTATGTGTGCGGCTCTGCGATCTCTTTTTTATCCCACGGTGCGGTTCTTGCGGGGAGCCGGGGGTCCTCTTTTGGGTGGGAAGTGAGTCTCACTCCCCCGGCTGTCCGGGTCGGCCTCTCGTCTCAACCACTGCCGCTCGGCTGTTCCTCGCCGGCCTGAGGGGACCCCTGGCCACATCTTATTCTTCTGCTCCTTATGTGCTAAGCCTTCCAGGCCTCAACCTTGCTGTCCCATCTCCTCTCTTCCATTTCAGGTCCAGGACCATTTCAGCCCCCTCATGCAGTAGGCCGTGCCTCCACCTGCCAAGCAGGCCCCGACCGAGGGGGGGGTTCTCTGTTTTCATCCGCCATGCTACAGACCGCCAAATTCAGACGCTGAGCAAAATAATCTGTTATACAATGACATTCGAAATGCGTGTAGAAAAGGAGAAGCCATACTAATGGGGGATTTCTACTTCCCCCATATAAAATGGGAAAATCCGATGGGGGGCACGACGGACGAAATTCAAATAATAAAGACAGAATAACTAAAACAGAGGTCAGAGAGCCATTGGCAAACTCAGACCACAACATGGTCTCATTTGAAATATTTTTTAAACCCCCAGAAGTAATGACTAAAGCTAAGGTTTACAATTTTAGAAAAGCAAACTATGAAGGTATGAAACAGAGACTAACAGAAGTAGATTGGAGTAAAATAGAGAAAACATCCACAGAAAAAGGATGGCTGTTTTTTAAAAATGTAGTACTATAGGTACAAAACAATTACATCCCAAAAGTAGACAAATCTAAATCCAAAACAAAATGGCCAAAATGGTTTAATAGATCAATAAAAAAAAATATTCAGCGAAAAAAGGCACTTTACAGAACGTTTAAAAGGGACCAAAAACAAAGTACACAGAAAGAGTACTTGGAACTGCAAACACAAGTCAAAAAGGAAGTTAGAAAGGCCAAGAGAGAGATAGAAATCAATATTGCTAAGGGGGCTAAAACCAATTCCAAAATGTTTTTCCAATATTATAACAGCAAGAGAACATTCAAAGAAGAGGTTAAATGTCTAAGAGACAGAAATGGCAAAATCATAGATGAAGAAAAAAAATAGCAAATATATTAAATGATTACTTTTCACAGGTTTTTACAAAGGAGGACACGGACAACATGCCCCACATGTTGACCTGTTCCTATCCAATTTTAAATAACTTTAGCATAACAGAGGCAGAAGTGTTAAAGGGACTAGGAGCTCTTAAAATAAACAAATCCCCTGGGCCGGATGAGATCCTCCCAATAGTACTCAAAGAAATGAAAGAAGTTATTTACAAACCGCTAACCAAGATCATGCAACAGTCTGGAAAAATAGCAAACGTAATACCGATCCACAAAAAGGGAGACAAAACCGAACCAGGTAACTACAGACCAATAAGCCTGACTTCTATTATATGTAAACTTATGGAAACTATAATGAGATCCAAAATGGAAAATTACCTATATGGTAACAATATCCTGGGAGACAGTCAGCATGGTGTTAGGAAAGGGAGATCATGTCTAAATAACCTACTTGACTTTTTTGAGGATGCAACATTGAAAATAGATAATTGCAAAGCATACGACATGGTTTATTTAGATTTCCAGAAAGCTTTTGACAAAGTCCCGCATAAAAGATTAATTCTCAAACTGAATGCAGTAGGGCTTCAAGGAAATGCATGCTCATGGATTAGGGAGTGGTTAACCTGTAGAAAACAGAAAGTACTTATTAGAGGAGAAACCTCAAAATGGAGCGAGGTAACCAGTGGTGTACCACAGGGATCAGTATTAGGTCCTCTGCTATTCCTAATCTACATTAACGATTTAGATTTTGGTATACTAAGCAAACTCGTTAAATTTGCAGACGACACAAAAATAGGAGGAGTGGCAAACACTGTTGCAGCAGCAAAGGTCATTCAAAATGATCTAGACAACATTCAGAACTGGGCAGACACATGGCAAATGACATTTAATAGAGAAAAGTGTAAAGTATTGCATACAGGCAATAAAAACATGCATTATAAATCTCATATGGGATTTACTGAAATTGAAGAAGGGAAGGGATCTATGAAAAAGACCTAGGAGTTTATGTTGACCCAGAAATGTCTTCATCTAGACAATGTAAGGGAAGCTATAAAAAAGGCCAACAAGATGCTCAGATATATTGTGAGAAGTGTTGAATTTAAATCAAGGGAAGTAATGTTAAAACTCTACAATGCATTAGTAAGATCTCACCTAGAATATTGTGTTCAGTTCTGGTCACCTCGTTACAAAAAGGATATTGCTGCTCTAGAAAGAGTGCAAAGAAGAGCAACCAGAATTATCCCGGGTTTAAAAGGCATGTCATATGCAGACAGGCTAAAAGAATTGAATCTATTCAGTCTTCAACAAAGACTACGCGGCGATCTGATTCAAACATTCAAAATCCTAAAAGGTATAGACAATGTCGACCCAGGGGATTTCTTTGACCTGAAAAAAGAAACAAGGACCAGGGGTCATAAATGGAGATTAGATATAGGGGCATTCAGAACAGAAAATTAAATTGGAGGCACTATTTTACACAGAGAATTGTGAGGGTTTGGAACCAACTCCCAGTAATGTTGTTGAAGCTGACACCCTGGGATCCTTCAAGAAGCTGCTTGATGAGATTCTTGGATCAATAAGCCACTAACAACTAAACGAGCAAGATGGGCTGAATGACCTCCTCTCGTTTGTAGACTTTCTTATGTTCTTATGCTAGTGTCAGTGCGTGCGCTGGGTAGGTGCCAGGTACCATTTGGCGAGCCTCTGGGATCCCGCGCTGGGTCGCTGGCCCGTGTGTGCGCTGGGGAGGTGCCAGGGACAGTTTGGTGAGCTGGTTTGACCCCGCGTGAAGTCGCTGAGGCCCGTGCGTGCGCTGGGGATGTGACAGGGACCATTTGTGAGCCGCTGGGACCCCACTCGGGGTCACTGGGCCCAGTGCGCGAGCTGGGTAGGTGCCAGGGACCGTATGGCGAGCCTCTGGGAATCCTCACGGGGTCGCTGGGGCATGTGCGCGCGCTGGGGAGGTGCCAGGGACCATTTGGTGAGCCGCTGGGTACCCGTGCGGGGTCGCTGGGCCACGTGCTCGCACTGGGGAGGTGCTTGGACCCCGCACAAAGTCGCTGGGGCACCTGCGCGCTGGGGATGTGCCAGGGACAGTTTGGTGAGCCACTGGGACCCAGCGTAGTGTCGCTAGTGTCCATGTGCTCACTGGGGAGGTGGCAGGGACCATTTGGAGAGCCGCTGGGACCCCGTGTGGGGTCGCTGGGGGCCGTGCGCGTGCTGGGGATGTGACAGGGACCATTTGTCAGCCACTGGGACCCCACGTGTGGTTGCTGGGCCCCGTCCTTGTGCTGGGGAGGTGTCAGGGACCGTTTGGCGTGCCACTGGGAAATCGCGCGGGGTCACTGGGCCCAGTGCGTGTGCTATGGAGGTGCCAGTGAACATTTGGCGAGCCGCTGGTAAACCGCGCAGGGTCGCCGTTGGGACCCGTGCGGTTTTGTTGGGCCTTGTGCGCACACTGGGGAGGTACCAGGGACCATTTGGCAAGCCGCTGGGACCCCGCGCATGCGCTGGGGAGAGACCAGGTCATTTGGTGAGCCACTGGGACACCATGCAAACCCGCTGTGGCCCGTGCGCGGGCTGGGGATGTGCCAGGGATCATTTGGAAGGCCCTTGGGACCCTGCGCGAAGTCGCTAGTGTCTGTGCGCGCGATGGGGAGGTACTAGGGAACATTTGATGAGCCGCTGGGACCCGGCACGGGGTCGCTTTGGTCCCGTGCGCGTGCTGGGGAGGTGCCAGGGACCATTTGGCAGGCCCTTGGGACCCTGCACAAAGTCGCTGAGGCCCGTGCGCTCTCTGAGGAGGTGCCAGGGACAGTTTGGCCAGCCGCTGGGATCTCAGGCGAAGTCGATGGGGCCCGTGTGCATGCTTGGTACGTGCCAGGGACCAATTGTGAGACACTGGGAACCCGCTCGTGGTTGCTGGGCCCTGTGCGTGCGTTGCGTAGGAGTCAGGGACCAATTGTCGTGCAGCTGGGTCCCCGTGCGGGATCGCTGGGGCTTGTGTGCGTGCTGGGGAAGCGCCATGGATGGTTTGGCGAGCCGCTGGGACCCCGCGTTGGGTCGCTGGTGCATGTGCGCACGCTGGGGAGTTGCCAGGGACCATTTGGCGAGCCGCTGGGAACCCGCACAAGGTCGCTGGGTCCAGTGTGCGCGATGGGGATGTGCCAGGGGCCGTTTGGTGAGCCGGTGGGACCCAGCGTGGGGTCGATAGTGTCCGTGCGCGCGCATGGGAGATACTAGGGAACATTTGGCGAGCCGCTGGGACCCCGTACGGGGTCGCTTTGGGCCCGTGCGCGTACTGGGGAGGTGCCAGGGACCATTTGGCGAGCAGCTGGGACCCTGTGCGGGGTCGCTGGGGCCCGTGCGCACGCTGGGGAGGTGCCTGGGACAGTTTGGCGAGCCGCTGGGACCCCGCGCAAGGTCGCTGGGTCCAGTGCGCGCGCTGGGGATGTGCCAGGAACCGTTTGGTGAGCTGCTTGGACCCCGTGTGAAGTCGCTGGGTCCAGAGCGCATGCTGGGGATGTGCCAGGGACCGTTTGGTGAGCCGGAGGGACTCAGCGTGGGGTCGCTAGTGTCCGTGCACGCACTGGGGAGGTACTAGGGAACATTTGGCGAGCCACTGGGACCCCTCACATGGTCGCTTTGGGCCCGTGCACGTGCTGGGGAGGTGCCAGGGACAGTTTGGCGAGCCGCTGGGACCTCACCTGAAGTCGATGGAGCCCGTACGCGTGCTTGGGACGTGCCAGGGACCAATTGTGACCAATTGCTGTGCCCTGTGCGCGCGTTGCTTAGGAGCCAGGGGCAATTTGGCGAGCCGCTGGGACCCCGCACTTGGTCGCTGGGGCACGTGCGCGTGCTGGTGTGGTGCCGGGGACCAATTGTTGAACAGCTGGGTCCCCGTGCGGGTTCGCTGGGGCCCGTGCGCGCGCTGGGGAGGCATCAAGGATGGTTTGGCGAGCAGCTGGGACCCCGCATTGGGTCGCTGGTGCCTGTGCGCGCGCTGCGGAGTTGCCAGGGACCATTTGGCAAGCTGCTGGGACCCCGCGCAAGGTCGCTGGGTTCAGTGCGCGCGCTGGGGAGGTGCCAGGGACCAATTGTCGAGCAGCTGGGTCCCCGTGCGGGATCGCTGGGGCTCGTGTGTGCGCTGGGGAGGCGCCATGGATGGTTTGGCGAGCCGCTGGGACCCCGCATTGGGTCGCTGGTGCATGTGCGTGCGCTGGGGAGTTGCCAGGGACCATTTGGCGAGCCGCTGGGACCCCGCGCGGGGTCTCTGGGGCCCGTGCGTGTGCTGGGACGGTGGCAGGGGTTGTTTGGCGAGCCACTGGGACCCCGCGAGTGGTAGCTCTGGACAGTGTGCTTGCTGGGAAGGTGCTAGGTGTCGTTTGGCGAGCCACTTTGACCTTGCGCGGCATCGCTGGGGCTCGTGAGCGTGCTGGGAAGGTGCCAGCTGTCATTTGCCGAGCTGCTGGGACCCCACGCGGGGTAACTGGGGCCCGTGCTCGTGCTGGGAAGGTGCCAGGTGTCGTTTGTGACGTTAAATTGAGTGACACATTTTAATTAAACATATTTAAAGAATTATTTAAGGCTACTACTTCTCCACACATCTATGCAAATATTTAAATACACTTGTTTACAACCAAGCTTTAAAAACTATGAAAATATATATTTTTTACACTAGAAAAATGTCATAACACCTCTGCTCATAATATGAGTGACGGGCCAAATTTCATGCTCTCACTGATTTTGAAATGTAAAATAAAATTCAACTTTTGCTGCTAAAAGAGTAGAAAATAATGTGAATATTCATAATTAAACTAAGTATTTTGGTATTATGTGATTATTTGCCATTTTAATCTGAATGTAATTACTATAAATAGCCAGCATTTGCCACCGCATTGTAGAATGACCCTCACGTGACCCTGCCCACACTCTTGCAGCCCCGGGGGGACGAGCAAATATTTTTCCCCAGCTCATGGAACCCTCGCCCGGCCGTCTGACACTCGTGCAGCCCTGGGCAATGTTAGTGGTCGTCCCCCGCTGCTGAGGCACTAATGTATCCGACTGCCTGGAACGCTAAACCGTCTTGGATCGGTCAGTGGGGATCGCGGGGAGTTAGCCGTTAATGGAGCCTCGTAGTGCCGTCCCGCCCACCTTGAAAATAGCCGAGCATTAAGCTCCTACCGACTGAGATCCCTGTAGCCTTCCGCAACTTAAAGATAAACGTGACTCTGGTCCGTTTACATGACCAGAGTCACGTTCGTTTTTAAGTTGCGGAAGGCTACAGGGATCTCGCTCGGTCAGAGTTTAATACTCGGCTGTTTTCGCCGAACTCCAGAGCTGTTTCTAATGGGTCTCTGCAGCCGGGGGACGAGCATATATTTCCCCCCAGCTCATGGAACCCTCGCCCGGCCGTCTGACACTCGTGCACTACGGGGGAACGAACATGTATTTTCCCCGAGCTCATGGATCATTCTACAAATGCGGTGGCTTTTGGATCTGAAAATTTATTGGAAATGAAACTCACCATTCATTAAGAAAAAGTTGTGTTAATGCATTTGTGAACATCTTCTCTTTCTTATATGACTAATTTCAGAGCTTAATGAATTTCAGTTATTTTAATACTTTTAATCAAATTGTGGTTAAGCAGCTCTTTTGTCAGTGGTGTTACTCATACCTAAAATGCAAATATTGGTTAACCACAATCGTATTTGTTATTTTTTTTTTGCTCAACATGTTTAGGAAAGGAATGTCTTCTAAGAATTCTAAAATAAGATTTTTATAATTATTTCTTTGTAAAAAAAAGTAAGTGTAAAATTGCATTGCATGGTAATTATCGATTTAAACTGGCCCATTTTTCCTCAAAATTAAACAATAATTGAATATGTGTCATCAAACCTGCATAACTATGTCCTTTACATGTTGTCTTTCAATTCATGTTACAAGCAGGCATGTTGAAATGATGAATATTTAGGTTGTGGGATTCTTCTTACCAGAACATCAATCCACCGTGCAGTAACACCACTGACACAAAGTAACACCAGTGACATTGACACATTGTTATATCGACAAACTTTATTAATTTATGAACTGTTAAGAAATGTATCGCATTTTGAAAGCTGACATTAGTTTAAAATACATTGAAAATGATCAATTAAAATGTTTTATTGCTACAATTTAATCGTTTAAAATATTTTGAATACATTTTCTAAAGGAACAACTGTGCTAAAACGTGTAAACATTACTAATCTAACCCTTGTCTTAAAACTTGTAAATAATATACAATTGAACAATATAACTAACTGTATGTTCCTAAAACATGTACAGAAAACACATTTTCACAATATAAACACAACCTTATTTAACAAGTAAAATCCTACAGTCCAGTAACTAATACTTCAATTCATCCCTTCAATTCACCCCAAAGCATTACAAAGCATAACAGTAGTGTAGGGAAAAATTGATGAAGCCTGAAATACAATATCAGTGATCGTCAAAAATATGTTTATTGGTGTAATACAAGAATAGAACTATTTGAAGAAAGCAGAGACAAATGCTCTGGGTCACAGCGGATGGAATCTGTGCCTCAGACAATGGCTGCAATCACTTTTTAATAACATAGAACACTCCCCTATAATTACATCATTTGAGACCCTCCCCATGTAAACCTGTGTACGTGGCCAGTCGCCAAGCCTCTGTTATCTCTGAGATTCTCCCATCTCCCATGCAACCAAAACAGAGCAGAGCTGTAAAACAGGGGACCTTTTTCAGAAATGCCCTTAAATGGTCATATTTGCTGACCCTGCAATGTATTGAGACACACTCTGCATTCCAAAATACCCCACCTAAACTCTGTGCTCAGTATCTCTCCATTGAATGTACCATACATCCCAAATATTAATATAGACTATCAAATTTCCTTACAATCCTCCCTTAGATTCTATAAATATAATATATGAGAGTATCTCACCATCATACACAGTACATAATAGTTCATATCCAATTACATAACAGTGATACAAAAGAATACAAACTTTATCAAAAGCAGTGATTTATAAGGAATTGATTTAAGATTGAATTTAATTCCAACGACAAGCTTCTGTCTTAGGTTGTCTAGATGCACTCTAGATCTTACCCATCTTCGAATACCTGTCATCGATATGGTTATTAAATCAAAAATTCCTATAATCAACAACTCCCTGAGATAAGTTTCTTTGTGCAAATTCAAATAGTAAAAACATGTCTTTGTAGTTGCAAAGTAAAGGTTAGGTACAGCCATTTCACATAAAGTCATATCTTTAGACAATTGCTGTATTTTGTCACAACCATTGCTCCAAGCATCACGTAACACTGACTCTGGCATTACATGTCTAGGAAATTTTGCTTCCAAGAGATCACTCACCACATTGGACACTGTACTTGCCATATGCTGTCCTATCATATCACATGCTTGCTTAGCTGAACTTTGTTCGATGTAATTCATCAGCGTTGTCACAATTAATTCACTAGCATTTATCATATGGATCTGTTGTTTAATCACATTTCTAATGAAACTATCTTGATCTTTCTTTCCTATTCCCAATCTCTCTTTTAATTACCAGGTATCTTTTAACTTCTTCAATCTGAAATGTTTATACAAAGAATTTCCCGACCCAAACATTCCCATAATGTCACTTAGTAGTTCTCTCTTCTTTCTTTGACCTTGATGTTGCTCCTTGACAAACATGCCTTGGGTTCAAGTATTATATTCTTTTAACTGTCTCTGAATCAAGTCATTGTATACACCTGTATCAACAAAAAACTTTCACACAGTTTCTGATATCCAATGTTCCATAAGTGAAGTCCAACACCACTGGAATTCGAATCCATAATACTTGATCAATCAGTGGTCTGGGATCATCTGAGCTGAAGACCAAACCATTCTCCGGTCCCAGAGATTCAATAGGACAACTTCCAATCGCATTTCCCAGGAAACAAAGTAGTATCCACATTCTCGTTTACCTGCGAAGAGAAATGCAGTATCAATTCTTTGTTAACATCTTTCACCCCTATACCTTTCCTCTGCACCTGATGTCTGCCCACATAATGCAGTCTGTGCGAGAGAAGAAATGTTTGCTTCTTTTTTCAATGATCTGTTCATCATAATAATTATGATTATTAATTTGCAAGATCTCTATTGAGACATACAAAGTGCAAATCATCCCTTTGTCTCAACACAAACAAATATCTTCTTGTAATTAGAACATCATCCATTGAAAAATTAAAACTACAATTGGCAATGCTTTTCCTAACTTATTTCATTGCAGTTCCAAGAATCACCAGCGAGTGTCAGTGTATAACATCACACAGTACTTTTATTTCACAGGCCTGTTCCAATTCAAATGTCTTATTTAAAAAAAATATTCAGCAAAAAAAGGCACTTTACAGAGCGTTTAAAAGGGACCAAAAACAAAGTACACAGAAAGAGTACTTGGAACTGCAAACACAAGTCAAAATGAAGTTAGAAAGGACAAGAGAGAGATAGAAATCAATTTATTTCTATATAATATTTATAATACTTTTAAAAGTCAAAACACATATTACTTGATAACTCTTTTTCTACTTATCGTATTGGCACCTCTGACATAAGAGTTTAAACAGAAAGCAAAGAGTAATTTTTCCACCACAGGCTATCTCTGCAAAACCCTCTATGAACTCCCTACAGAAGCCCACTAGCCCCAGAAATGATCTTAGTGGTAACTGATACTGGTACTGGTAACCTGCGTATTATCTCTATTTTATGAGGATCAGGTGTTCGACCCCCCTCACCAATCTTGATTCCCAGAAAAGTGACCTCCTTCTTCATAAACTGAGCTTTCTTAGGGTTTAACTTAAGTCCTGCTTTTTCCAACAACAACAACAACAACAGCAACTCCTCCAATAGTTGTGACTGTTCCTCCTCAGTTTCAGTTTGCAATAATAGATCATCTACATACTGCAACAAACACTGTGGTTTCGAAAATGCAGACAATATTGATACCAGAGCCTGATGAAAGTGTGTTGGTGAATTTGCATATCCCTGAGGCATAAATGCCCAACAATATTGCTGACCGCCAACCATGAAAGCAAATTTGTACTGGCCATCAGGATGCACAGGTATGGACCCAAATCCATTAGATATGTCCAATGCTGTGTAAACCTTCGCCATGGAAGATAATGCAGCCATTACATCAGGTGCTGAGGCAACTATCAGTACACAGATGGTACTGTATTTGTTCAATACCCTGTAATCAATAGTTAATCTCCATGAACCATCTGGTTTCCAGACTGGCCATATAGGAGCATTAACAGGAGATGAACAAGGTTTGATCACACCTTGATGGAGAAGTAAGTCAATGGTAGTTTGTATGTGTGAGATCGCCTTTCTTGGGTAATTATGCTGGCGCTGTGGAGGTGGATCCTTGCCCTGCACTAAATCTGTATGTTGCAAGAGCCCATGTTTCCACAATCGTGTTTGTGTGTTGCAAAAACTGCTTTTCTTTGCTGCAGTATAATGGAAAGATTTAAATTGTCACTCTGTAACAATGTGTCTAAGTCATATCCCTCCACCTGCTTAATTGCGAACACTGTGTGTGCATTTGATACATATGCTGTTTTCCCTGTGGTCCCATTAGTATCCTGCCATATATACCTGTTACAATAATCAATTATATAATTACGTTTCCCAATTATGTCAGAACTCAATATGTTCCTGCTATCCCCTGTGGGACTCATCCCTATTTTCTCTTTAAATTTATCATTGCCAATTTGAAACGATAACAACTAGGTTTTTGTTGCCAAAGATACTTTGCCATTGAACCTCTCAAGTGTAGTATCTCTCACGTGTTATGCTGAATAGTGAGGGAGGCTCCAGTGTCTACTAACCATGTGTTACAGTGGCCTCCTACTGTAACTTTGACAACTGGACGGCCCCAGTCATCCCTACTCAATGGCACCACTGGCTTGATTGAGGCCAAACATCCCTATGCAGAGGCAACCCCTTTGGGTGTCCCTTTTGTTTCCAACTTCAACATCTGCTTACGTTAACTTCCCCACCATTATGCCAATTCCACTCCTCCTCTACGAGGCTGGGCTCATCCCCATTCTCCTCGCCCTGATCTGAGTCGTGATCTGTGTCATCATCCATCATACCCTGTGGTAGAGGAACACCCACAGCTGCAATGTGTCCCTCAATCAAACACATTTGTTGTTTAAGTTTATCAATCACGGTACTATTCGATCTGCTCTGAGAAGAAGGTGTATTAACACACTTTCTCACTAAACAATCATAAGCACTTTCTGCAACTGCTCTTTCAAATCCCTATTTTCCATCTTAATCACTTGCAATTGCTCTCCAATAACTCCTTTCTCCTTACGCATTTGAAGCTGAAAGTCAGCGGCCAGCGCCCCTTGCGACTCCAGACGCGCAACACTACTCGCCATACTTTTCATTTGCTCTTTCTCAAACTCATTTCAATTTTTTAACCTACGTGCATTGTCCTGACATAGTCATTTTTTCTGTAGTACTTTCACCATACCTCGTTGTCCTGATAAAACAGTAGCCAATCTGCCTTTTCACTAGTTTCAAACTGTTCTTTGCCCTATGTAATAGGGTCTTCCTGCTTTTCTATACCTTCAAACGGGTCTTCTCTCAGCCCATGCTTTGCAATGGACTGCTCCACAAGTTCATCCATTTTACACACTCTTACTACAGCATTCACCCAGTAGTTCACAGTAGTGCTTGTGTTACTGCGATTCCCTAGACTAATAGCTGCTTAAAAAAATAGAGAAACAAGAGCCCTACCTTACCCAATTATGTTAGGGATTTACAGGAAATAAACAAGTTCTAAAAGAAAAACAATACTGCCAGAATACCCAACTTCGTCTGGGGTTATAGTACATAAGAAGAACATAAGAGTTTACAAACGAGAGGAGGCCATTCAGCCCATCTTGCTCGTTTGGTTGTTAGTAGCTTATTGATCCAAGAATCTCATCAAGCAGTTTCTTGAAGGATCCCAGGGTGTCAGCTTCAGCAACATTACTGGGGAGTTGGTTCCAGACCCTCACAATTCTCTGTGTAAAAAAGTGCCTCCTATTTTCTGTTCTGAATGCCCCTTTATCTAATCTCCATTTGTGACCCCTGGTCCTTGTTTCTTTTTTCACGTCAAAAAGTCCCCTGGGTCGACATTGTCTATACCTTTTAGGATTTTGAATGTTTGAATCAGATTGCCGCATAGTCTTCTTTGTTCAAGACTGAATAGATTCCATTCTTTTAGCCTGTCTGCATACAACATGCCTTTTAAACCTGGGATAATTCTGGTTGCTCTTCTTTGCACTCTTTCTAGAGCAGCAATATCCTTTTTGTAACAAGGTGACCAGAACTGTAAATTAAACCAACAGCATTTACATAGTCTAGTTACATCAAAAAGAAAAACATACCGCCAGAATACTCAACATACGTCTTGAGGTTACAGCAAATTAAAAATCATGTTTCCAGACGGTACTTCTCGATTAAAAAATAAGAGGAAAATAAAATAAAATGCGAGATCCGTAACAGATAACTACAATCCATCCCACTCAATGTATACTGCAAGTCAAGAGTATTATCAATTTCCAATAATCTACTCAATTAGGCATAAATGAAGTGATCACTTTCAAAATATCCTGGTCAGTTTTTATCAATTTTTACCTATTTTTGTTTATGTTCTTTTAGACGAGAAGAATCTGTCTAACTTTCCCTTGTATTACGTCTTACGATCGACGTAAACATGTGCACTTGTTTGCTTAATACGGGACCATCCCGATTTCTCTCCCTTTGTAAGCCAGTTCCATCAAAACATTACACACAAAAGACAACATTCCTCCGCCCAGGAGAGCAACCACCAAGAAAAGGTGTTAAAACCAATCCTCGCCCAGGACAACTGGAAGCTGCTAGAGACTGGAATATGCTGGCAGATGTTGGTCAACGGCCTATTTTTCCACCTGAGATTGCCACCACTAACCTTCGACCAGATATTGTCTTTTGGTCTGGATCAGCACGCCTTGTTCACCTGGTAGAGTTAACAGTGCCATGGGAGGATGCTGTAGATGAGGCGTATGAGAGGAAGAAACTGCGGTATGCTCAACTAGCCACTGAAGCGGAACAGCGAGGATGGAGAGTTCGGGTTTACCCAGTGGAAGTGGGTTGTCGAGGATTTGTGGCACACTCTACAACCCGGTTTCTCAGAGACGTCGGATTCAGTGGCCAAGAGTTGCGTCGCACAGTGAAGAACTTATCTGAAGCAGCAGAGAGGAGAAGCAACTGGCTGTGGTTGAGACGGAAAGATTCTGGCTGGGGACAGGTAAGTAAGCTGGGCTGAGTTGAGTGGGGGACGGAGGGGGGTGATGCTGGGACGCCAGAATCACCGTCGAGCCCTCTTGAGGTGTCGTGGGCTAGTCGACGAAACACTGAGGATGGAAGGTGCCCACTTGAAAACCCCAGAGATGTACCCTACTTAGCTCAGTCCAGACGGTTGTCATGCTGATGCACTGGGGAGGCCGCACTTTGGTTGATCCCCGGAGCCAGCATCGCAGCCGTTGTGTGTGCTGATGCGCCAGGGAGGCAAAATAAGCTGATCCCTGGAGCCAGCATTACACTTCAGCCATTAACACTAGACAGAAGGATATCTACATCATCATATGGAAGGAAACGTAAATGGATGGAGACGCATATGGATCACATTAGTTTACTGTAAAGCTACGTCTTAGTTGGTGCTTATCTTGGCGAGAGCCGAGTTCAAATCAGCATGAAGTTTTAACATCTACTCTCGTGTAATGGAAATCAGAAAAACACTCTTAAACACTCACCATTAATAGTATTTTTCACAAGTAGAAAACAATTGGACCTGATAGAATCTCTCCCGACCATGTGACACTCCACAACACCCCCTCTCTCATCAGATAAGGAATCTCGAGTCTGCAAGCAGATTTCTGTTTCGTTCTCGATATCCCGGACGAGCCCCCAATTGTAAGGAAAAATTGATGAAACCTGAAAAATAATATCAGTGCAGCCAAAAATATATTTATTGGTGTAATGCTCTGCGTCACAACGGATGGAATCTGTGCCACAGTCAATGGCTGCAATCACTTTTTAATAACACTCCCCTATAATGGCATCATTTGAGACCCTCCCCACCTAAACCTGTGTACGTGGCCAGTCCCCAAGCCTCACAAACATTCCTCTGTCTCTGTTATCTCTGAGATTCTCCCATCACCCTATGCAACCAAAACAGAGCAGAACAGAGACCCTTTCCACAAATGCCCATAAATGGTCATATTTGCTGAACCTGCATTCCAAAATACCCCACCTAAACTCTGTGCTCAATATCTCTCCATTGAATGTACCATACATCCCAAATATTAATATGGACTATCAAATTTCCTTACAGAGGTATATTTGGTGGCAAACTGTCACAGTGGCACTCATCGATGCATGGAACCTCTATAGGAGACAGCAGAAGAAATTAGTGCCCCAGAAGAAACCCATGGCCCTGTGAAGGTTTCCGGCTTTTGTTGCTGCCTCTCTGACAAGTGCTGGTAAAGGCAAAAAGAATCATGTCAGACCAGCAGCCTGCCCAGAAGCACCACCACCCCGCTACAAGGGCTACACCTAACATGCCTCCGGATGTGAGAAATTACGGCTGTGCCAACATGGGGAAGCAGACAGATACTTTCTAGGTTCCTCTATGTGTTTCTTTTTGCTCCTCAGCATGTTCCTTTGTTGCAGGCTTTTTAAGCTGTGCCAGTGTGGCCAATTTGTATTAGTTTCAAGTGGGGGATAATCAGTTGCAGGGCATTAAAAAACAAAAATCCAAACTATCAAAATGTTATCACACAAAAAATCTAATAAAGTAGAAGGTGAATAAATAAAAAAAGGCTTTACATCATGCACATAATAATAAACACAATTATAAAAAAAAACCTTAATGCAAATAAATAGGGCATTTTCTTATAAGCTATATTTACTTGGTATTATTTGCTATGAGAAATTAAGTTCTGCAAAACACATATGTTATTAAAAGGAAGTGTGCTGGATGTGGTGACTTCACAAAGATGTATTGTAATTGAGAAACCACCAAGTCTATTTTGATGTATGGCAAAGTCCAAGGGAAATGGTGTGCTGAGCAAGTGTAGTTTGTGAGGGGCCAGTAAAAAGTGTTGAAAATGTAGCACAAAGAATTTCTAATAGGGTTTGAAGGGTATACAGCAGGTGGTGGCGGGACTCTCTTCACTCCCAGCTGGTGTAAAACACCAATATTCCAGAATGGTACTCGGGATACTGTGCTGCTGGAAACATTTCCTTTTGTATGAGACGTTAAAATGGATACTGGGATACTGATAACTGCTCATTAAAGATCCATTCATTATCTGTAACCACTTAATCCCATAGAGTGTTGAGGTGAGCCGGAGCCTTACCCTGTAGACATAGGGCGCAAGATAAGGACTACACCCTGGACGGGATGCCAGTCCATCGCAGGGCAACTAAGGGGCAATATAAAAAGGCCAATCCACTTAGCCAGCATGTCTTTGGATTGTGGGAGGAAACCAGAGTACCTGACAAATACTCACACGAACATCATTAAAGATTTCTTGGTGCTAATTAAATGATTAGGCAGTAGGAATGCTAACCCTGGTATCCTGACTAAATTCAAATTTAGCCACTTTGGCCTTTTTAAATGACCCACAGAGTTGAATTGGCTAAGCGAGTCTTCACTTCTCATCTGAACTGCTGTGTCAGTGTGCTGGGCATAATAGCTGCAGTGTGGATGAAGGGAGTCCCTTTCTTCCTGTAAAGAGATTTGGGGTCCGATGGCATGAAAGAAACTATATACATCTGGCAATTGTGAGTTCAAAGTGTAGGGACCCGGGTCAGTCACCCTCAAAAGGGTGAGAAATGTTACCCTGTCTGGTCTGGTAGAAGGGATTCCGCCCAGGCTCTTCAAATTCTATACGACAGCATGCGCAGAGCTAAATAGCATGTTTTTCTCCAACTCAGCTGTGGGTGAACACAAAAAGCAAGACAGTATGTTTGTAATGTCAGACCTCCCACCTATGGACTAATACAAGTGTGTACTGCAATAAAGTAACAGCCTAGGCAGTTATTAAATGGCAGGTTGAAACACTGTAGCATTCTATCAATACCAAGACTGCATATGACTGAATTATCAACTGTACCAAACTATCAATCTAGGCATTAAGGAAGTCACACAGGTTGGTAAAATTAGTTTCATTCTATCCATCCCACTTGCAGTTAACCCTATAGCCAGTGTAAATGTTTTTAAGTAGGGCAGCAGTGTGGAGTAGTGGTTAGGGCTCTGGACTCTTGACCAGAGGGTTGTGGGTTCAATCCCAGGTGGGGGACACTGCTACTTTACCTAGATTGCTCCAGTAAAAACCCAACTGTACAAATGGGTAATTGTATGTAATAATATTATTATTATTTATTTCTTAGCAGACGCACTTATCTAGGGCGACTTATAATCATAAACAAAAATACATTTCAAGAATCACAGTACAAGTATTAATACAATTAAGAGCAAGATAAAATACAATGACTTCTGTTCTAGCAAGTACAAGTATATGACAAAATACGATTCAATAACGGAGCAAATGGATCCATGCAGACTGACTACATATTATTATTATTTTCTCTATTTTCTAAAACCACGTGCAGGAATGAAGGTCAAAGTTTGCACATGTGCAGTACGCTATCAGAATAAGTTTTCAGAAAAGTGCGTTTACATGATATACATTTGGTTCGTTTTCAGAATTGAATCGGAAATTTCTAGGTGCTGTTTTCCGAAAACTGATCTAAGGAATATACATGGCTTGATATCAGAATTAGTTTTCCGAAAAATATCGGAATTCTTATGCTCATGTAAACGCACTGTATGATACCCCTTGATTTTAAATCCCTGAGGTTGAGGGCTGAATAGTGCATTTTCAATGACAATAGGGCAGAAGAGCACAGCATACAAGACAGGATTACAAGTCCATCTGAAAAGACAGAGTTCTGTGAATCAAGACTACCGTGGTTTTCATTTTCTTTGGATCGCAGTGCTGTTATTGTCGGTAAGATTAAGAAATAAAGATTTCACTCCCCAGCTTTGTTTTTGTGCTGATCTCCCTTGCCTCTAAATACTTTCAATTTTTTATTGGTATTTAGTAGGGTGAACAGTAAGGAGAGAAAGTCGGTAGTCTGGTTCACCCAAGGTAGTGTATGGTTTGTTTTCTTTTGTTGTTAAATTATTTAGACAGTTTACTTGGTTTTAATAAATAAACGAGTGTACAATAGTTAGTGCATTGCTTTATTAGCAACCTATCAGAATTTTGTCCGGTTTGAGATCATGCGTATGTTTGTTTCTCTTTTTATAGGAGACGTGTTGGCCACTGTTTTGTTTCTGTTGAATTGTTTCAATTTGATTTTGCTTTCGTTGAGTTTTGTTATTCTGTTTTCATTATCGCTCCTGTGCTTTGTTATTTATTTGTTTGGTTTGCTTTGATACATGCACTTACCTTGCATGTTGGCATTAAAACTGAAGACTCAAATAAACACTACAGTGCATAGGTTCAATATATTGCAAGCCAACAAACCTGAGTGTAACCCTTTGGGGTAGAAACAAGAACTTTAACTACTTAAAGAATTGTGTTTCTAAAGAAAATCTGAGCAAAAGCGTTGGGAGTCTGTCTTCAGCCTCCCCCAGATCACACTGCCCATAAATATTGCCCTGCCTATTTTGGGTAAGGTTTTTAAGATATGCATGTTTAATTGTATTATTATTCTTTCATTTAATTGGAAGGAACTCAAGTGGGGATCACAATATAAGAGAGACCTTGTAATTCATAGCTCCCCTTACTCCTGGAATAATTAAGGGGTGGCGTAGTCAAGTCAATAGCCCTGTAGAGAGGGCGCTACAGTACGAAGGACTATAAATGGTTATGGAACATTTTTACTTTTATTGTATTTTTCTAATGTCTGTGATTTCTTCCTAAATGTAATCATAATTAATTTACAATGTATTTAACAATTTGATCTGTAGCTGCAGATTATTATATGTTCTTAAAGAGCAGTGGTCTAAACCCATGTCAGGTTCCTAAAGTGATGGCACTGTGTGCGGCACCTCAAACATTTCAAAAATTATATATAAAAACACTGAATGATGGGGTGTACATGCATTCGAAAATTGCCTCCACATTAAGGATTTAGCACATGCATATCACTTGCATTCCTCTTGCTAAAGTAGAAGCATGGTGTTTAGATAGTGTGATTTAAATTCACATGCTTAAAATAGCTTAAAAATACCTATGTGGCAGGATGGCTTGCAGTGGTGAGGTGTGGTGACGTCACGGACCAGGAAGTAACAGAACCAAAACAGTGGATGGGCGGGTGAAAGCTGAAACGCTACGACGTTCAGCTGCTTTTATTAAATCATAATACAAAAAGGATTTAAACAAATAACAAAACACAAAACAAAAAGGCACGTTGGCCAAACAAATAGAAACAAATAAGCGTGCTGGTTTTAACCCAGCACGATACGTAGCAGTTGTTTTATTTTCTCCTCGCTCTCTCCGCTCCCCATACTCTCCTCTGTACACTCCACCCCGCAGCACGGACAGCTGCAGGTTCTTATACTCTGACCGAGGGGTTAACTAGCTGTTCATTATCTTATTACCCCTCGGCCACAGTCTGCACGAGTTTAGTAAGGATGCGTGACTGTCAGCTAGTTAAATAATCAGTAGCTGATCAGCCACGTATCCTCACGGGGAAAATACAAATAATAATAAATAAATATATAGGGGCGGGACACTCCGCCACAACCATGTAAGGGCTCCCGAATGGCGCATCCAGTAAAGGCGCTCCGTGTGGAGTGCAGGATGTGCCCTATCTGGACATCGCGAGTTCGAGTCCAGGCTATTCCTTTGCCGACCGAGGATTGGAGCTTCTTGGGTGGCTGCATGGTGAGTCCGCAGTGTGAAAAAATGCGGTTGGCTGACGGCACACGCTTCGGAGGACAGCGTGTGTTCGTCTTCGCCCTCCCGAGTCAGCGCAGGGGTGGTCGTGGTGAGCTGAGCCTAAAAATAACTGGCCATTCTAAATTGGGGAGAAAATAATAAAAAAATAATTAGCAACGACTAAATTATTTATAAAAAAAAATACCATGTAAACAGAAGTCATGCTTTAGATTCCAGCATTCAAGATCCTGTTTACCTGTCATAACTTCATGCTGCTTCCCAGTATAAGCCATACATAAGAAATAATAATATTATAACAAAAACGCAAAAAGATGCCGTCCCGGTTGAAAGAGAACATTGAAACCTCATCATTTATTATTAGTACCATACGTTTGTTTTTAATTAATGTTGTTAAGTTTTGGTGAACTCTTTTTCTTATTTAAATGAAGACTATAAATTGTAACGATGGATATCTACTCTGAATTTGTGTAAGTTTTTATAACTTGAGCCATTGTATAATAGGAATAATGCACTTCAAGTTGAGCGTCGTGTTGGGATAACATCACTTCCTGGGTGTTGGATGCACTTGGTCTGTAGTTTGTGGAGAAAGTGTGGTTTGTAGGGTTAAGACTAATATTTAAACTTATAATCATACTGTATATTCTAGATTTTTTTTAGTTAGTATTTATTTGTTAAAAAAAAGTATAAAATGAAGTTCTGCAAACCACAGATGTTATTAAAAGGAAGTGTGCTGAGGTGGTGATCTCAGAATGTAATGTTAAGATGTAATTGAGAAACCACAGAGGCTATTTTGATGGATGACAGTCAGAGAGAAATGGTATGCAGAGTAAATGCTTTTATGTGACAGAAGAAAGGTTCAAAAGAAGAGGTTTGAAAAAGAAGGATCACATGAATTATTGCATGAGCAGACTGAATTATAACTAAATAATATACCAACACAATGTACAACATAATCAATTCTAGCATAGAAAGAGTGGAATGGCCATGTTAAAGTAACCAATCATAAAGGGATGACAATCTAAACCTTTCCATCTTAGGGAACTAAGTTAAGATATAAGAAAGTAACACTTGAAGTTCAGCAAGACATCAGGACCTGAATCTGCTGCAGTCCAGAAAAGCCTGGTAGAAGATACTCCATCCTGACCTGAAAGAGGACTCAACCTGCAGAATGTAAGCTGGCCTTTCCTTGTTCTCATATTTCTAATGTTATTATGTTTTAATGCAGGGACATGTTTTAGCAGCCGCTAAAGTCGCAGTATCTTAAGAGCAAGTTTAAACAAAACCTTTTTTATTTATTTTTTTTACAGGATGCTCATCTTCCTAACCTTCAGTTTTCTCTGTGCAAATTCTGTCATAGGAGTTCAAAGTAAGTACCATTTTTTTTCCACAATGATGTAATCTCACAAGAAATGTGAAATTGTATTAGGTAGTGATAATTTAGCAAAGGCTTCTCTTAAAGAAATTAGTTGTAAAATGAGAAACTCATCTCCACTTGCTGGTGTTTACTGTATTCTGGAAAGAGAAAAGCAGCACCAAAATGGCTGCAATTTGGAGGTCTGCTCTGTCCTGAATTTTAAGCCAGACTCAAAACCGACCCGATCCTGAGCAAGCACACCTTTTTTTGGACTCGACCCGACTCAACAGTTAAGCTCTTGCAACTAAAGCATGTGTCAGAACACACAAAAAAAATGTATCAGAAATTTCACTTTTGAACGCACCCTAAAAACTATAGCCTACTAAAGTTGGAAAGAAAGCGTAGGTAGCCTACATCACATGTGAACTGATCGCATGCATTCCCCTTCAGTTCGTGTCATTAGGTTTTGTTACTGCAACATTTGAATAGTGAAAAAAGTATTGCATATATGGTACCAAGGTGGGATTTTTTTTGTTTTTTGGATTTTCACTGCTCCTTAATTTAAGGAAGTTTTGTTGGGCGTTTTCTCAGTAAATCATGCATGGTCAATTTATTACTGATGTAAGTAGTCTCAAATAATTTGTAGTGCCTGCATTTTATTTATTTAAAATGGACTCGCAGAAATGGAAATTCGTTTTTGAATTACATGTCATTACTCTGATGGTGACGGCACAAGTGACACATTTCGAAGTGCTCCGGCACAATAAAATTTAGGCTTTAAAACTGATAATACTATGTTTGGATAGACTTCCCTCAAACAGCAAAGTAAACAGCCTCCATACTTCATAATGTAGAGAATCTCTTTTGGCTGTATCGACAATACATATGAGATGCAGCATAAACGAACAGCCTGGATCCTCCAGCCATGAAGTCATGCGTGCGCAGCTTTTAATTGACGTCATCATTATACTGCCGAAGGCAAGCTCATTCATCTGAACACCCCAATCACATGATCACAGCGTACCTTATCGGAATACAGCCGATGGAAACTTCATAAGACCCCCATCAAACAATTACTATTAACAATAACAATAAACGTAACAAAGCAAAAATGTCAATTTGACATAACCTATGTATTTTTGTTTTATAAATTCAAATTTGAAAGAAAAGCAAAACAGTAATCTCCCTAATACCAACACACTCTTTGTATGCTGGACATTTTGAAAGAGTGTTGATGAAGATTTATTATTTAAATACAGATGACTGTAGTACGCGATTGCAATAGGAATGTCAGATGATATGGTAATATGCATATCACTGTGTGCATTATTACATATTATTATAGTTATCCATATCACACTGTATGACATTTCCCCAATAATAATGCATCTCAGTAGCTGATAAAAGAAGCATATGAGGAATATTTCTATGTAACTGGGTTCAGAAAATAATGATGAAGATTATTTAAATCAATGTGTGGGAGCTCCCCAGGAGCAGATCTTGAAATGTATTTATTTGAAAAAAACACTAATTATGCCTTGATTTGATTAAACCATCATTATTTAATAGATTGTTTAAAAACATTATAACAGACATTTACCAGATGAATAATGACGTCTATTACAACCTGCGCACGCATTACATGGCTGGAGCTGCATGACGAGAGCTGCATGGCTATATTTATAAGGTGGGGAGAATTGTGGGTTAACCCAGATGAGTGAAGTACAAGTGATCCAGGGAATGGGAAAGTACAGGAACCCTCTGCTTTCCCAGGACAAGACAAACACTCCTGGAAGAAGGAAACTTTTCACAATCCGTGTCATTGTTTATAACATGATTATGGTAATTAATGAGAAACTTTACTAATGTTTGGGACGTCGTGCATCATGGAACTCGATATAATTGGCCATTCTTAATTGAGAAGAAATGGGGTAAAATAATTTGTCACTGAAAAAAAGGATTCTTACTAACTGACTGAATTTTTGAGTGTGTCAATCTTCTTTTATGAAATGAAAAGAGGGATCTTTGAACTGTGCTTCTGATGCAGCTGAATACCGGTTTCCAAAGGCTCTGCTAACCGATGCCAAGATCACCATTGATAACATCCATCTGCAGAATAATGACCAACAATGCAAAGCACAAGATGCAGGAAACTGGGTGGTGGTGAGGGTACTATTCAGCGCGTGTGGAACTGCGTCTCGGGTAAGGCTGTTCCTTCATATTATAATGGGAAATTAAATAAATAGTTTTAGTATGTATTTCACTTGTACAGTACCATAGGTTATATGTATGTCAATAGAAAACAGGTTTGCTTTCAAGTGACACCAAATACTGGTTAGTTGTATAATGAATTTGCATTGCAGTAAGGTTTTGGTCATTACAAATTTAGCAATTTGTACAATTGTAAACTGATAATTACTAAAATACTTAGAATACTTAAATACCTAGCTCATGTTGGGTAAATGTTTTATGCAAATGCAATGCAATTGACATTAGTAATATTCTGCACTCACAATGGTATCCTGCAGAACACACAGGATGGACTCTACAAGCATCTGCATCAATAAAATGGTCTCTGTACTGACCTGTACTTAGATCCAGGGCTCAAGCCTTTGAATTACTACTGTACTCTAATGTTGTGAAACCTTTGATCTGCAGCATATTATGAAGAGTGCAGTACTGTATATGGTACTATTGACTGTGTTGTGCTTTGCACCAGCATCAAAATGTGTTACTTAACCTTTTAATTGGGATAAATCATTTGTAATTTGTAAGACGTTTGTAACAATTTAATTTGTAAGAAGTTTCACATTTTCTCATCAGAGATTTAAAAAAAAAAAAAAAAATCCCTGTCATAGCATAGGCTTCTTCTCGTATGACACTGTGCAGTCAGTTATGTGCTTCTGCCCTAGTGGTACCATTGTTAAAGTTCGGTTTCAGGTAAATGTTTTTAACATATCATTAATAAAATGTATCTTGTAAAACTAAAATGGCCGTGGCTAGTGGGTGCTGAGCACATGCTAATTGTTTTCGGTGGGTGCTTGAGCCCCGGAGCACCCATGGAGCACCCAGTGCCTATTACCCCGTTTACACTACCACACCCGAGCCGAGCTGGGTCTGGAGCTGGAGCTGGCTTGCATGGTTCGCATTTACATTAAAGAAAGGCGAGCCGAGCGACTGACGTACACATAATGAACGTACTGAGTAGCAAGTTGATGATGCAATATGTATGCAATCCATACACATAAGCAAAACATTTGATTTGTCAGTTTCTAGCGAGTAAATATTTTTGCCAAATGTGTAAAACAGGGATGTATGCGGAAATATATTTATAATTTAAAAAATAAACCAAAAAGGTGTGGAGCCCTCATGGTACGGGTGTGCTAGTGTAAACGGGGTATTTGTGTCATAGCATTCAGCATATCTAAAAGAATCTAGAACACCATCAAACCCTTCTTTTAACGTTATCACATTGCTTTTTCAGGTGGAAGGAAACAAGATAGTTTATTCCAACACGGTTTATGGCACTGTTACAGACACCCCAATACCTGTACGTCGTCTTGAGATCCCTTTAACATGCGAGATGACGGCTAATGAGACCTTCAGTTTTCAGTTCAACCCTATGGTTGAGGGTATGGCTGAATCAGGGTAAATACAAGGTCTCTCTACACTTATTCAAAACTAAAGCCTTTAATGATCCAGTCACGGAATTTCCCTATGAAGTGGATCTGAGTGGGAGGCTCTACATTGAATTTGTTGTGGATTCTAAGGATACAAGCCTCCAGGTATCTGCAGATTCCTGCTACTCCTCACCCACAGACACCAAGGGAAAGGACACCTACACCATCATTAAAAACAGGTACGTCTGGTGCTAAACACAAACTTCTTTTACCCAGACCTCATTGAATTTCTAAAATCTGGGGATCCCCGAGTGTCTCTTCTGGTAAAAGCACAGGGTGAGACAGCACAGGTTTGTCTCTTGGCAGTGTTAGGAAGGCTAAGATGGAAGGCATTGCTTTTCCTCATCACTTTTATAATGGATCCTGACAGCCAGGCACATGATTTATTAACAGAGACTGTTATCCAGGGCAACTTACAATACATATATATACAGTACTGTGCAAAAGTTTTAGGCAGGTGTGACAAAATGCTGTAAAGTAAGAATGCTTTCAAAAATAGACATGTTAATAGTTTATATTTAACAATTAACAAAATGCAAAGTGAGTGAACAAAAGAAAAATCTACATCTAATCAATATTTGGTGTGACCACCCTTTGCCTTCAAAACAGCATCAATTCTTCTAGGTACACTTGCACACAGTTTTTGAAGGAAATCGGCAGGAAGGTTGGCCCAAAAATCTTGGAGAACTAACCACAGTTCTTCTGTGGATTTAGGCAGCCTCAGTTGCTTCTCTCTCTTCATGTAATCCCAGACAGACTCGATGATGTTGAGATCAGGGCTCTGTGGGGGCCATACCATCACTTCCAGGACTCCTTGTTCTTCTTTACGCTGAAGATAGTTCTTAATGACTTTCGCTGTATGTTTGGGGTCGTTGTCATGCTGCAGAATAAATTTGGGGCCAATCAGATGCATCCCTGATGGTATTGCATGATGGATAAGTATCTGCCTGTACTTCTCAGCATTGAGGAGACCATTAATTCTGACCAAATCCCCAACTCCATTTGCAGAAATGCAGCCCCAAACTTGCAAGGAACCTCCGGCATGCTTCACTGTTGCCTGCAGACACTCATTCGTGTACCACTCTCCAGCCCTTCGCGAACAAACTGCCTTCTGCTATAGCCAAATATTTCAAATTTTGACTCATCAGTCCAGAGCACCTGCTGCCATTTTTCTGCACCCCAGTTCCTGTGTTTTCGTGCATAGTTGAGTCACTTGGCCTTGTTTCCACGCCGGACAGTAGATGGGTGTACCAGGGTCCCACTGTTTTCTGCCAATTCTGAGCTGATGGCACTGCTGGACATCTTCCGATTGCGAAGGGAAGTAAGCATGATGTGTCTTTCATCTGCTGCAGTAAGATTCCTTGGCTGACCACTGCGTCTACGGTCCTCAACGTTGCCTGTTTCTTTGTGCTTCTTCAAAAGAGCTTGGACAGCACATCTGGAAACCCCTGTCTGCCTTGAAATTTCTGCCTGGGAGAGACCTTGCTGATGCAGTATAACTACCTTGTGTCTTGTTACTGTGCTCAGTCTTGCCATGGTGTATGACTTTTGACAGTAAACTGTCTTCAGCAACCTCACCTTGTTAGCTGAGTTTGGCTGTTCCTCACCCAGTTTTATTCCTCCTACACAGCTGTTTCTGTTTCAGTTAATGATTGTGTTTCAACCTACATATTGAATTGATGATCATTAGCACCTGTTTGGTATAATTGTTTAATCATACACCTGACTATATGCCTACAAAATCCCTGACTTTGTGCAAGTGTACCTAGAAGAATTGATGCTGTTTTGAAGGCAAAGGGTGGTCACACCAAATATGGATTTGATTTAGATTTTTCTTCTGTTCACTCACTTTGCATTTAGTTAATTGATAAATATAATCTATTAACATGTCTATTTTTGAAAGCATTCTTACTTTACAGCATTTTTTCACACCTGCCTAAAACTTTTGCACAGTACTGTATATATATTTAAAATACATATATATATATATATATATATATATATATATATATATATATATATATATATATACACAGTGGCTCTCAAAAGTATTCACCTTCCTTGGACTTTTCCACATTTTATTGTGTTACAACATGGAATCAAAATGGATTTATTTAGGAGTTTTTGCCACTGATCAACACAAAAAAAGTCGATAATGTCAAAGTGAAAAATAAAATCTACAAATTGTTCTAAATGAATTACAAATATAAAACAGAAAATAATTGATTGCATAAGTATTCACCCCCTTGAGTCAATATTTGGTAGAGGCACCTTTGGCAGCAATTACAGCCATGTCTATTTGGATAAATCTCTACCAGCTTTGCACATCTGGACACTCCAATTTTTGCCCATTCTTCTTTGCAAAATTGCTCAAGTTCCATCAAGTTGGATGGGGATCCAAATAGACTCATGGTTCACCTTTTTATTAAAAAAAGGCCACAAAATACAAATACAAATATAGCTATGTCTGTTTCTTAAATCCTGTTATGCAAAAGTGTACAGAATATACTGTATATATATGTAGCAAGTGGGGGGTGAGGGGGTCTTTAGAGAGAGTGACAATTGGAAACCATGTATACCAATTAACCCTAAAGCCAGACTACACCACTGAAGGTATTACGCCTTCAGAATTTAGTTTTAATTTACCAGATCACTCAAAATACACAGGTTCGTTATATAGGGCATTAAAACATTATACTGGGCAAAGACAAGGAGTGACAAACAAGAGATCAAAGTATAACACTTTATTTATGAAACACAGCTTCTGTTAAAAGATCACATGCATGATTAAAATACAGGACTCACAATAGCAGGCAAGTAACAAGAGTATATTACAATTAACATCAATGAAATAATCCACAATCAGGTTTCAAAACAGGTAGGCTACAATTACTAGCAGTGGGATAATTAGAAATTGAATTCAGTGCAAATACAATTACCATCAATGAAGTAGTTAAAGATTACATTTCATACAGATAATTGTACAGTTAAACAGACAGCTCATAGAATCAGGACAATTGTGGTAAAACAAGTAATTAGTACCCTAAACAGTTAAACATAATACTAGAACCAAATAACTGGTGCACTCCAAACCAAATGAATATCACACAAAATAATAATATTCCACCACACAAAAATAACCCACAATACAGCAAATCACTCTCCAATAACATTGCTACCAGTGTTACTCTCATTCAGTGAGGATACAGATTAACATGGGGTACTATAGTAAGCACTGAATTACTCGAGTTCACTCTAACCCAATAGAACACCAATCAATCCCCTTTAAATAACCTAAGCTAAGAAAGTACACATTTTCCTTCTAACGGGCAGCGTGCAAGGCTCCGGGAATACAGACGCACACAACTAATTTCAAAACGTTTATAAGCTTAACGCCTATAAGGACTCTCAAATACTACATCAGCCCAAACTTTTCCCAACGCAGGTACAGGTTGATTACAACCACAGACTGCTTAACAGCCATATACACAGCTTTAACTGAAACAGTTTAGACCAAAAGTGAGCTCAAAACGATTATACTACCTCCATTCACAGGGCATACTCGCAAAGAAACGTGTGGAGCCGACATTCCCGCAGCCTTGCAACTCCCGTGACTCCGTTTACACGGCCCTTTAAATGGTAATGAGGTGAAACGATTTATCCAATTGAATGCAGTTAATCAATTACACCTGCCACATTCTCTCAGTGATGAAACTCACTTAACAGGTAGCACCCACTACATATAATCTAAATAAATGTACGTTATCATTCTTTATTGCCTTTGTATATCTGTAACTGAGAGAACTCCACTTTCTGCCATGTGAACACTCTGAATGGGCACACTCAGTGGCCTTGATTGTTTATAATGAGGGTCATAACATCTTATGTATTTTTTTATTATTATTCATTTAAGTAATTTTAAATTTAGCGTGGTCACATAACAGAGCACGGGACCAGATATAAGCAGTCCATTGAAATTGCTAGTCTTTTAAGTGGGCACAGGAGATTCTGCTTCTTTCTCATGGCTAATGTAGCCTGTCCAAAAAACATAATGTACAGGTAGTGGACAAAAAAGTGGAAACACCAATGTAAAGTCACTTAATAGGGCGTTGGGCCACTATGGTATCCTGCTCTGTGGAGTTCTCGATGGACCATTTTTGATGAAACTGGCTGCTCGCGCCCCAGGTTGAAATTTACAGTCAATTGAGCTGCAGTTGCTTGCCTGTTTTGCCTTGCACTTCGAATTAATGCACAGATATTACGATCCTGGACTATGCGCTTCCACCTGCTGTTGCCCTTTGCTGATGATGTCTTTCCCTCGGAGTTCCATGCCGACATCACCTTAGACACCGTTGCTCGTGAAACATCAACAAGTTGAGCTGTCTTGGTTACTGAAGCTTCTGAAAAACACACCCCAACAATCACCCCTCTTTCAAACTCACTGTGGTCTCCTCTTGCATAATTACAGGCAACCAGGCCTGTCTAGCATTTTTATACATGATCCTAAGCATGCTGGGATGTTATTTGCTTATTTAACGCATGAGCCACACCTGTGTGGAAGCCCTTGCTTTCAATATACTTGGTGTCCCTCATTTACCCAGGTGTTTCCATTTTTTTTTTGTCCACTACCTGTAGGTTATGTGATAGAGTGCATCACAAGTTTTGGGTTAGGTGAAATGATCTGTCAGTGTCTGAAGCATTAGGATAACTCTAAAGGAAGTGTCCCGTGGCTCATCAGATGTGATTTACTGTAACAGTAAAACTTCTCTTATTTAGGAAAGAGGTCATCGAGAGGATGAAGCTAGTGTCTTGCTGGTGCCCTCTGCATATTGTGCCAGCTACCATTCTTATCCTGGTGATACACCAGAAATACTAATCAAGACAAAGGCCCAGTATACCAGACAAGGGGTGAAAATGCAAGTGTAAATATCTTCATGTATTTGGAAATTTGAATTTGCTCAATGCAAATATGATGCATTTACTACCAAACTAAATACAAATGCAAATATGTGATGAATACCAAATGCATTTCAAATACACTTCCATACAACAGATATTAATTGATTGAGCTCTCAATTACTTCATTGAACCCTCAGTTGAACTAATTCAATTTACTATGTCTAATATTGTATTAAGTAACTTGAAATCTTCAATTGTTTACATGTATAAGTGAAACCATTTAATGCCCTTACAAAGAGTTTAATGGTATTGTGTGAGTGCTCTTGAATAGAGGACCCAGATCAGGTCCCCAACAAAGTACTGCCACCTGGTGATCTTGCAGCCTGGACGCTAGTGGTAGCTAATGGAGCAACTATTGATCCTGGTGAAGGTGTTCCAACCTCAAGCTTTCAGGAGAAGCTTACAAAGCTGCTGCAGGAAGAAGGGAAGACGTTGCGTGAGGCCCAGGCTCTATACCCAGCTGAAGCATTGCAAACCACGTCCCCTGAAGCCATAATTCGTGCAGTTGGAGACGTTTTAGAGAAAACGACGAAATCACACAACGAGACTAATGCGTATCGGCGGTTACGAACATTCTCAGGAAGCATTCCTACTCCCTCGGGAGAGGAGGGTTTTGATAGTTGGATGGATCAAGCCCGTCTCATGGTTCAAGAGTGTTACTGCTCCAGTAGAGAGAAAAGGAAGAGAATCGGGGAGAGCTTGAAAGGACCTGCTTTGGAGATTATTCAAGCAGTGAGGGACGCCAACCCTGATGCTAGCCCGATGGACTACCTGGAAGCACTTGAACGCACGTTTGGAACCCCCGAGTCTGGTGAGGATCTTTATTTTGCATTCAGATCATTAAGACAACAGCCTGGAGAAAAGCTGTCTGATTTTTTGAGGAGGCTAGAGAGGTCTTTCAAGAAAGTAGTGCTGAAAGGAGGCATTGCGTCAAGCCGCATTGATCTTGTGCGCATTGAACAGCTTATACGAGGTGCTACTGAGTCTGAGCTGATGCTGATACTGGTGAGATTAAGGGAAAGGAAGGATAACCCCCCTTGCATTCCTGACTCTCCTGAATGAAAGAGGAGGAGCAAGAAGCTGCTCGTCATAAACTGAGCACCAGTGTAAAGCGGATACAAGTCAGAGATGACGAGAACCTGAAACGGTCTGTTTCATGAACTGAAAGCTCAAGTTAAAGAGTTGCAAACTGGCTTTGTTGCCATGATGATGTAGCATAGTCAGTCAAAGGAATCAAGTGTTACTGGAAGTCAAGCAAAGAAGGTTAAGCCTGTTACATTGCAGCCTGATCAAGACTGTGAGATATTGAAGCGTCAGGTACAAGACTTGCAAAAGAAGGTCACTGTATTGAATATGACACCAGTACCATCAATTGTGGACGGGCAAATGCTGAGAACCGCTGGAGCAGCTCGTGCCCACAACAGCAGTAGGCCTCAGGCAGCTAAAGAGTCTGGGGATTACTTCTGCTATCGCTGCGGAGAAGATGGGCATATCGCCAACAAATGCAGCACACCGGAAAACCTTGCTAGGGTGACTCAAAAGCTCATTCGTTCCCTGCGTAAGATGAAACGTGAACAGAGAGGACTAGGCAAGGAGCCTGCCGAGTCTCCTAAGGTGAACTGCTCGGTCAGGAAGAATGCAATAGCCTTAAAGAGGACATGCCACCTTCCCAAAGGGCTAATTGGACCATCATCAGTGATCACAGTGAAGATTTGTGGATGGCCATGTCGTGCTCTGCTAGATAGTGGTTCACAAGTGACCATTATCTTTGATAAGTGGTACTCTCGGTTTCTACCACACCTGCCCATTCACCCAGTCGAAGGATTGGCCATCTGGGGCCTGAGTGACACCAGCTATCCCTATAGAGGATACGTAGTATTAGATTTAGAATTTCCCAAAGATGTTGCAGGAATTCATGTCTATCTCTGTTTTGGCTTTGATCTGCCCAGAACCACGTAGCGCTGAGCAGGTACCTGTCATAATTGGGACTAATGCAAGTATGTTTCAACGTCTAGCCAAACTCTGTGAAGAGACAGCTGGCCCTGACTTTGTTACCTCTCTGCATATCCACCCTTTGTGTTCTCAAGCTTACAGAAAACAGTGGGAACCAAGGAGTAAACTGCAAGACGACTGCATCGGTCAAGTGAAGTGGTTGGGCTCGGGACCACTGACTATTGTGCCCAGAAGCAAGTGTAATGTTATCTGTGGAGTCCGCAGTCCCCTGCTGTTGGAAAAGGGCATCTTCATGATTGAGACACCACCTAACATAGCACTGCCAAAGTGGGTGTTAGTACAACCTGGAATCCTACCAGCCTCGGCCATTGATGTCAACATGCTTACTGTTGGATTGAGGAATGAATCGATGAAAGAAACCACATTGCCTATATGGACAGTGCTGGCCCACCTATACAAGACGGACACAGTAGCTCAGGCTCAAAGACAGGACCAACAGATACCTGCCCTTGATCCCCAGCTGTTTGATTTTGGGACATCTTCCATTCCAGAGACGTGGAAGGAGAGACTGAGCAGAAAACTGGCTGAACGAGCCAATGTATTCTCAACTCATGAGTGGGACGTGGGACTGGCTGCAGGAGTTGAACACCCCATCCGGCTTAGTGACTCAAGACCTTTCAGGGAGAGGTCACGAAGACTTGTTGGCAGCAGGCATTATTAAGGAGTCTCGTAGCCCATATGCCTCAACCATAGTTGTAGCCAGGAAAAAGAACGGATCAGTACGAATGTGCATAGACTATTGCACTTTGAACAGCAGGACCATACCAGACCAGTACACCATGCCGCGCATTGATGACGCGTTGGACTGTTTGTCTGGTAGCAAGTGGTTTTCAGTACTAGATCTGCGCAGCGGATATTACCAGATACCTATGGCAGAGGAAGACAAGGAGAAGACAGCATTCATTTGTCCTCTTGGTTTCTACCAATTCGAACGTATGCCGCAGGGTATCACGGGTGCCCCAGCCACTTTTCAGCGGCTAATGGAGAAAGCCATGGGGGATATGAACCTTCTCCAAGTGTTAGTCTACCTTGATGACATAATCGTATTTGGTAAGACGTTGGAAGAACACAAAGAGCGACTTTTGAAAGTTCTTGATCGGCTGGAAGAATGCGGCCTGAAAGTGTCAATAGACAAGTGCCAATTCTGTCAGCCTCAGGTCAAATATGTTGGCCATACTGTCTCTGAACACGGTGTAGCAACTGACCCTGCAAAAGTTGAAGCCGTGGTCAATTGGGAGCAACCTACGAACCTGAAGTCATTAAGATCCTTTCTGGGATTCTGTGGCTATTACAGTAGATTTGTGGCAAACTACTCAGCCATTGTCAGACCATTGACAGAACATACCAAAGGCTATCCACCAGTACAGCGTGGAAAGAAGACCTCCAAAGACAGTGAAAAGTCCTACTTTAAAGAGTCGGAGCCCTTTGGAGACCGTTGGAATGATCAGTGCACCAAAGCATTCCAGAAGATCATTCGCTGCCTTACCAATGCACCGGTATTGGCTTTTGCTGACAGTACTAAGCCCTACATCTTACATGTAGATGCTAGCATGAATGGGTTGGGTGCTGTATTAATCCAGGAATACCCCGAAGGATTGAGACCAGTAGCTTTTGCTAGCCAGAAGTTATCCATGCCCGAACAGCGATACCCAGTACACCAACTTGAGTTCTTGGCAATTAAATGAGCCGTCGTGGATAAATTTCACAATTATCTTTATGGAGCCAAGTTCACAGTGAGAACGGCTAATAATCCTCTCACTATGATTTGACAACTGCAAAGCTGAATGCTACAGGTCACAGATGGCTTGCAGCTCTTGCCACCTATGATTTTAATATCCAGTACAGACCTGGACGAAACAACGTCGATGCTGACTTACTGTCGCGAAGATTGCATTCTAGTAATCTGACCAGTGAATGGAAAGAAAGAAATCTTGCCTTCAGGTATAAAAGCTGTATGCCATTGGGTGGAAGTAACTGAGTCTCCTGAATTCAACACACGTGTGGTGGATCAATTGGGAGCATCACCTATAGCTATACCCGACTGCTATGCATTTCCAGCCCTTCTGCAATTGAGCCCACTAGAACAGCTGAGCAATAAAGACCTGCAGAAAGCTCAGGAAGTGGACCCAGTGATTGGAGAGATTGGATGTGTTATTAAAAGTGGTCGAGGGCCACAGGCAGTGAAGCACAAACACCCCGACATCACCCTGTTACTGCGTGAGTGGGAGAAACTTGTGATGCAGAATAACCTGTTGTACCGAGTGACTGAAAGAGCTCATGGAAAGGAAGTCCATCAGCTTGTACTGCCTAGCAGATACCGGATGATGGTTTTACAAGCCATGCATGATGAGTTGGGTCACCTGGGAGTGGAGAGAACTACTCAGCTCATAAAAGATCGGTTTTACTGGCCGAAGATGGCATCAGAAGTGGACCAATACATTAAGAACTGTGGAACATGTATCAGACGCAAGACGTTACCCCACAGAGCTGCTCAACTGAACCAGATCAGTAGTGAAGGGCCTCTGGACCTTGTATGCATTGACTTCTTGTCCCTAGAACCTGACTTGAAGGGGATAAACAACATCCTGGTCATCACTGATCATTTTACTCGGTATGCACAGGCCTTTCCCACAAGAGATCAGAAGGCCACCACAGTTGCCAAAGTATTGTGGGAGAATTATTTTATCCATTATGGATTTCCTGCCCGAATCCATTCCGACCAGGGTTGCGATTTCGAGAGTCGGTTAATAAAGGAACTCTTAAGTATGCTGGGAATACGGAAGTACAGAACTACTCCGCGTCATCCTCAAGGGGACCCACAACCTGAGAGATTTAATCATCGGACTCTACTATCCATGTTAGGAACCCTTGACCCGTCCAAGAAGCAGAGATGGAGCCAACATGTCAGTCAGTTAGTGCACGCCTATAACTGCACCAAGAATGACGCTACAAGGTACTCCCCATACTATTTAATGTTTGGGAGAGAAGCTCGTCTTCCGGTGGACCTCTGTTTTGGTGTGTCACCTGACTGTGAATCGTACACAACATACCAGCAGTACGTCGCCAAGCTGAAATCCGAGTTGAAAGAAGCCTATCGGTTATCCACTAATGCTGCCTGCCAAAATCACTTGAGTAACAAAAGACGTTACGATCAGCATGTGCGTAACCAGCCATTAGAAGTAGGTGATCGTGTACTTCTACGCAACCTAGGGATACAAGGAAAGCATAAGTTGGAGGACAGATGGAAATCGGTACCACATGTAGTAGTGGAGAAGATGCCTAACTTACCTGTGTACCCTGTCAAGCCTGAGAAAGGAATGGGTATTGTGAAGACAGTTCACAGAGATCACCTGTTACCCATTGGCTACCTAGTGAGGATGCCTGTCAATTCAGAAGTGAAAAAACCGTCACCTAGACCTGTCACCAGAACACAGGCCAAACGGTACCAGAAGAAGGAGGTGCCTAAGAACGTAACACATGAAGATGAAAGCTATGAAGAACAGGGAGACACTTAATCGGAGTCTGATGATGGAGGAGTGTGCTACCATGACCATCCCACTTTAAATGAGAGCATCAATAAGCCCACTGGTTATGACATGCACCCAGAGCTTGGAACTGACCCTGATGGAGCAGAGCTTGTCTTAGAAGAGAGCATTGCCATCTCTTCCCAAGAGCTTGAAAGTTCTGACGGAGAGACTGCCTTGTAGGAAGAGGACGCCCAACACCCAATTGAAGACCCTGTGGTGGACACAGAGCCTAACGAGGGAGACGTCTCTATATTGGCGGAGGGTGGGGATCCTACAATTGAACGTCGTGCTAAGAGAGAAGTGAAGCCTGTCATCTGTTTAACCTATGTTGAGCCAGGAAAACCTTCTGATGTGCCTTTGACCATAATACATCGGGGAATGGTCATTCAAATCAGTAGCAGCTATCCTGAAGTGCAATGTCAGAGTCAGTGCGCTACGTTATGGTGCAATCCATTAGCAAACTGTCACAATTGTAGCTGTAAATACAACCATCTGGTAAAAAGTTAAGTCTGACATCCAGACATTCTAGAAGGGGGAGGATGTAGCCCTGCTGCAAATTTGCGCTATTCCTTTAAATAAAAATGTTGTATTTCTTGTAACATAGTTAGAATGAACCAGAATCACATTTACTAGCTTGCTACACCTAAACACAATTCTATTGGACAGGTTTCCCCTCTGAACCAATTAGCCAACAGGTAGTGGAATTTGGGGGTGTGACTTAGCCTTTTGATTGGGTTTGTGCGAAAGAGAGAAAGAAGGTTCGAGAGAGTGTGAGGAGAGACAGACGCAACGTGAGGGAGTGAAAGAAAAGGTTTATAGTAAAAGAAATATCATCTAAACTATATATTTTGTACTTTACTAGCAGAGTATAAGAGGCTAATATATTTCAGTAAACCAAACGTTTGCTGTAGACAGTCACCATTTTATGGTATAGTCTTTTTTGTTTATTATTAATTTACTTTTCTGCTGGCGTTTGGAACTGTTGCTGAGACCCAGATAGCACTCGGGGTGACCAGGAGAAAGCCCCGAGTACCTCTGGCCACGCTGGAAAAGAAGATTTTTCAGCTGTCGTTGTGTTTATTGTGTCCTTCTACGAACCTACCTTGGAAGCAAGAAACGGAACGGTGTTGCTGGTCGTGAGTACTGCTTGCATTCAAAACAACGTTTTTTGAAAGTATAATTTTGTTGCTTATTTGACATAAATAAGTGAAGGGGCATTTTTTATTTTTTTTTATTATTGCCACTACGTACCCGAGCGACGGTTCAGGCCTGCAACGTGATATTTCTTTTATATTGGTGCACATGTTCAGTACACGTGAGTACACGTGTGTGCATGTGTGTGTGGGCCCACTGTAGTGCAAGAGTTTAATTATTTTGCATAGCAACGCATATTATTTAAGAGTAAATATATTATTTGTAATATTGATTGTATGTTATTTATTTTAATACCTAGCCTTTGTTTATTGTGTGTTTATGTTATTATTGAAAATACCTTATTATTGCGCATTTATTTGAGTAAATTGTTTACTTATTTCTATTGGTGTGTGTTGTGTGAGTGGATACTGGGGTTAGTATTTGATAATAATTCCTATTAAGGGGTTGTGGCAAAGTGGTAAAGACGTGCAGGTGAGTGCAGGGCAGAATAATCACACAGACAACGTTGGTACAGGTGCAAGGGTGTTTATTTAATTTAATAAATGTCCAGAGCCTTAAGGCAAACCTGTAAATAATAATAGTGTTGGAAGTGGCACAGCGGCGTGTATCACTTCTGATTATAATCCCACGGGTTTGACCCGTAACCCAAAGTCCCGTTCTTTTCCCCACACAAAACACAAACACAGACACAATTCCGACAGTGCGTGATTTTAGTGCTAGTGGTGCAAAAAGACAGTTCCTGTAGTGGAAAGGTGAGTGGTGATGTCCGGGTTTTTAGCTGGCCTGCGGCTGCAGCTCCGGATCGTGCTCAGTATTCTTGGTGAGAAACGACACACAAGACAAACAGTGTAAATACACAGACAAGCAAAACACTCACGGTTTTTAGTACAAACAAGACGGGCTCCTTCTAGGTTATTTGGTTTAACCATCTGCAAAGGAACAGATCACTCAAGCCATGCCCCCTATTTATACCCTCGCCCATGACCCCGAGGTTAACGAGCGCATCCGCTCCTCCAGTCCTCGGATGCCACGCCGCTTACCATCTGGGTCACTGAGCTCGGGTGCCATGGCTCCGCCCCCTTCCGAACTGACCGACTTCCATCTACCCTACGGAATAAATTGTCGTGCCATTTCATTAAGGGTACTCTGTTCCTCGTATACCGTGCTCTCACAGGTCGAGAGGGAGATCTAACACTAAGACTCATTCGATCTCTGTCACATATCCCACCGCTCAGAGTGGAGCCGAAGGAACACTCGGCTAAACCTACCTTTCCCATTACTCCCCCCTCCCGGGAAAAATAATCCGCATTTTGGTGGTCTTTCCCTGCACGGTGTACCATATGGTACATGAAGGGCTGCAATGCCAGATACCACCGAGTTATCCGGGCATTGCTGTCCTTCATTGTGCTTAACCACTTGAGTGGGGCGTGGTCAGTGACAAGATCAAATGAGTGTCCCAGCAGGTAGTATCTTAAAGAGTGAGTAGCCCATTTAATGGCCAAACACTCTTTTTCGACGACGGAGTAGTTGCGCTCCCGAGGGAGCATTTTTTTACTTATATATAGAACAGGATGTTCTACTCCGCCTACCATTTGAGACAGGACTGCACCCAACCCGACATCCGAAGCATCGGTGTGGAGGATGAATCTCTTAGTGAAGTCTGGCGTGATGAGAGCAGGGGCCTGGCAAAGTCTCTGCTTAACAGTATTAAACGCCCCCTGACATTCTTCTGACCATTTAATTAAATTTGGTGCGCTCTTTTTGGTGAGGTCAACTAAGGGATTAACCACTGTGGCATACTCGGGGATAAAGCGGCGGTAATAACCGGCTAACCCCAGTAGCGACCGCACTTGAGCCTTGGTTTTGGGAATTGCCGCGTCTACCAAGGCCTGGACCTTGGAGACAACGGGTTTCACCCTGCCATTCCCCATTACAAATCCCAAATATTGTGTTTCTCTTTTGGCAAACGCACATTTTCGCAAGTTAGCTGTCAGCCGGGCTGCCCTTAGAGACTGAAGGACGGCTGTGATCCTAGCCAAATGCTCTCGCCAGGTGGAGCTGTAAATGACCACATCATCAATATACGCTGCCGCATATTCACGATGTGGGTGTAAAACCTGGTCCATCAGTCTCTGGAAGGCGGCGGGCGCACCATGTAACCCAAACGGCATGGTTGTAAAATGAAACAGCCCCTCTGGTGTTGAAAATGCGGTTTTCTCTCTAGAACTACGAGTTAACGGGATCTGCCAATATCCCTTCGTCAGATCCAGAGTGGAGATAAACCTCGCCGTCCCCAGTCTATCTAGGAGTTCGTCGACCCGAGGCATGGGATACGCATCAAACTTGGCAATAGCGTTTACCTTGCGGAAATCAACGCAGAAGCGGTTGGTGCCGTCCTTTTTGGCCACTATCACAATTGGACTGCACCACTCGCTCCTGGAAGGCTCAATCACCCCAAGTTCGAGCATGTCCCATACCTCTTTGCGAACGCCACTCCGTCGACTTTCCGGGATCCGGTAAGGTCTCTCTCGCACTGTGACACCTGGGGGAGAGATAATGTCATATTCAGCAAGGTTAGTTCTACCGGGCGTGTTAGAAAAAACATCGCTAAATTCCTCAATTAACCTGCGTAGTTCACGTTGCTGATCAGGAAGTAACTGTTCCCCCATCGAAATGTTCTTTGTGCCAGAGGGTTCTGGCTCGGGCCCTAAATCATCCTCTATATTGCCTGGGGCTATGAATAAAACCTCTCTTGCCTGCCAGGGCTTTAATAAATTTATGTGATAAATTTCTTTTTTATTACGGCGATCGGGCTGTCTAATTTCGTAATTCACCTTTCCTATAGCCCGAATCACCTCATATGGCCCTTGCCATTTAGCACATAGTTTGGATTCCGCTGAGGGAAGTAGCAGCATTACCTTGTCTCCAGGTCGAAAAGTTCGGATTAATGCATTTTGATTGTAATGCTGCTGTTGTCGATGCTGAGCCGATCTGAGATTGTCTTGGGCCAAACGACCGACCAAATCTAGGCGATCTCTCAGTAGGAGCACATGCTGCACTACATTTTTGGACGAGCCTTTGTGCTCCTCCCACCCCTCTCTCAACAGATCGAGAATGCCGCGAGGCTGTCGGCCGTACAAGAGCTCGAAGGGGGAGAACCCTGTCGAACTCTGCGGCACCTCTCTCACTGCAAAAAGGAGGTAGGGAAGAAGCGATGCCCAATGTTTTTGCTCTTGATTCACAAATCGTCTCAGCATCGCCTTTAGAGTCTGATTAAAACGTTCCACCAAACCGTCCGTCTGTGGATGGTAAACCGACGTTCTGATGGGACGTATTTTTAGTAATTTATATACCTGCTGTAGCGTATTTGACAAGAAATTAGTTCCATGATCAGTCAATATCTCGTTGGGGATCCCTACTCTTGCCATAATCTGCACTAGTTCTTTGGCTATCGCAGCAGCACTAGTGGACCTCAATGGAACTGCCTCTGGGTATCGCGTTGCGTAATCTACCACCACTAATATATGCGTATACCCGGAGTCAGAAGGTAGCAAAGGGCCGACTATGTCCACTGCGATGCGTTCAAAGGGGGTGGAAATAATCGGCAGTGGGACCAAAGGGGCGGGGCGCACTCGACCCGGCGCTACTCTCTGGCAGTCTGGGCATGTGGCTACATATTTCGACACTTCTTTATAAACACCTGGCCAAAAGAATCGAGCCAATATCCGTTCCCTTGTCTTGTCAACTCCGAGGTGCCCCGCAAAAGGGATATCATGCGCCAGCCTCATGACCTCCAGCCGACAAGACGGGGGAACCAATAATTGTGTTACAGGATGTCCTGTGCCCGCGGCCAGGTTTACCCTATATAGTAATTGCCCCTTGATAATGAAGTGTGGAAATACTAGTGCCCCAGCGCCTTCAACATCCTTACCTTCAATAGACCGGACCTGTCCCCGAATGTGCACCAGTGATGGGTCATTGTCCTGCTCCCACACTAGGTTCACATTCGAGTGCCACATGTCCGGTATATTGAGCGGGGCGGGAGTAACATCTGCCCTTAATGGCCCAGTAACCTCGCCCTCTCGGTCACACTGCGTTCCGACCCCCTTCGACTGACGTTTTTCACCGTTATAACAGGCTCCCACCAGCCCCCAGCCTTGTCTCATTAACGCTCCCTCCCATTTCCGCAGCCTTCTCTCTTTGTTTGTTTTTTTCGGCCGGAACAGGGAAGAGAACATTTCCGCTTGAAAGGGAAAAACATTACCAATCATTTCCCCTTCTACTTTTTCTGCCACATTTGCGTGTGTGGCCGGGACTGCCCTTAATTTCAATAAATCTTTATAGTTGGGCCAGTCCCGACCCAGAATAATGGGATGTGGTAACCTTTCCGCTACCCCAACTACCAGGGAACGTTTCATCGGACCGACCGATAAATATGCTTTTACTGTGGGGTATGTTGCCGTGTCTCCATGGATACAGGAGATCGCCACCTGACCTTGTGGCTGCCACACCATACCGCCCAAGAGAGATGCTCTAATTAAGGTCTGACCACACCCTGTGTCCACTAATGCATGGGTCTTCACATTTCCAAAAATCACCTTAACAATACAAGGCCCCTCCCGACCATTTTTCCCTCGCTTACCCGCTTCAGATGCCAGATTACAGACGGCCACGTCACACTCCATCGCAGATGGGCATGACCTAGCCTGATGTCCCGGCTGGCGGCACCTAAAACAGGTAGGGGGAAAGGAGGGCACAGTATTAAATGGTCTGTCCCGCTGCTGGTATGGCAACGGGGCAGGGGCAGCACCTCTACCCCAGCTGGGGGCCAACCTTGGTCTCCATGAAGAGGAGGCAAGGTCGCCCATTGGGGTTGGTGCTCTCGGAGGTCGTTGACCCGGTCCTGGTGGTGGGGCTGATGGAGCAGAGAGAGGAGGTGGGGCTCGGCTGCTCCGTTGATGTAGCGGGGTGAGTAGCCCGGTCTGGGCGGATACCAGGGAGTCCTCGAAGTCCTCAGCGAGCTTGACTGCCTGTTCCAGGGTGTCGGGGTTGTGGCGCCGTATCCATCCTTGGGTCTCGGCGCAGACCACATGACAAAACTGCTCAATAACGATGGCCTCCCCCATCTGGGCAGTTGTTTTTAGCGCCGGGGTGAGCCAGTGTATCATGTGGTCACAGAGTTTCTGCGCGACCACCCTGGGGCGTACGTTCGGGGACCTCCTGTACTCCCTGAACCTCACTCGGTGCGTTTCCTCCGTAATATTCAGACGGCGGAGAATAGCCAGTTTCACCAGGTCATATTGAGCGGCGTCGTCATCCCCCATCGCCTGGTAGGCTGCCTGCGCTTCCCCAATCAGGCAGGGTCCCAGCTGGCTTGCCCAGAACTGTCGGGGCCATGACGCGGTGGTAGCCAGCCGCTCAAATGCCACCAGGTATGCTTCTGGGTCATCATCCGCCGTCATTTTGTGCGTCCTCGCTTTGGGCGCTACAAAGCCGCGTTCTGCTGACGCTGTGGGAGGTATTGCCAGCCCGACCCTCTCGATCAGCGCGGTGTACCTCTCCTCTCTCCGTCTCTCCTCTACCTCCCGTCTGCTGTCCAGCTGCTCCAGCAGCGCCGACAGTGTTGCGTAATCCATCCCTCACTTCTGACAACCACGCGTGGCAAAGTGGTAAAGACGTGCAGGTGAGTGCAGGGCAGAATAATCACACAGACAACGTTGGTACAGGTGCAAGGGTGTTTATTTAATTTAATAAATGTCCAGAGCCTTAAGGCAAACCTGTAAATAATAATAGTGTTGGAAGTGGCACAGCGGCGTGTATCACTTCTGATTATAATCCCACGGGTTTGACCCGTAACCCAAAGTCCCGTTCTTTTCCCCACACAAAACACAAACACAGACACAATTCCGACAGTGCGTGATTTTAGTGCTAGTGGTGCAAAAAGACAGTTCCTGTAGTGGAAAGGTGAGTGGTGATGTCCGGGTTTTTAGCTGGCCTGCGGCTGCAGCTCCGGATCGTGCTCAGTATTCTTGGTGAGAAACGACACACAAGACAAACAGTGTAAATACACAGACAAGCAAAACACTCACGGTTTTTAGTACAAACAAGACGGGCTCCTTCTAGGTTATTTGGTTTAACCATCTGCAAAGGAACAGATCACTCAAGCCATGCCCCCTATTTATACCCTCGCCCATGACCCCGAGGTTAACGAGCGCATCCGCTCCTCCAGTCCTCGGATGCCACGCCGCTTACCGTCTGGGTCACTGAGCTCGGGTGCCATGGCTCCGCCCCCTTCCGAACTGACCGACTTCCATCTACCCTACGGAATAAATTGTCGTGCCATTTCATTAAGGGTACTCTGTTCCTCGTATACCGTGCTCTCACAGGTCGAGAGGGAGATCTAACACTAAGACTCATTCGATCTCTGTCACAGGGGTGCACGTGTATTGAGATGTCCCTTACATAGGTGGAGGCACCGCATTAAAGAAAGAGTACACATATATTTCTAACAGACCAATTATAATTTAAATAAGTATTGGGAACCCATTCCTCGCCACTTACAGTGAGTTAGGTGTTGTTTACTCAATACACTAACAGGAGTGGGAGGGGCATTACATAAATGGAGGCTCCGCTGGGATACTATTTGTCATTTTGTTAGAGAATAGAGTGTCAGTATTCACTCAATAAGCCCTATTTTGAATGCCAGTGCATCATGAATCAGTCAGCCAGTACAGCTGAGCGAGCACAACTGCTTAATTGGTGCAGAGGTGAAGAAATAGACTCTGCCCATGCAGTATTAGTGATTGGTATACCGGAAGGTACCGATATAGCCTTTATTGAAGAAACCATGCACACTATTAAGCTGCTTGGACGCATGAGAGTAAGAGGGAAAACATTTAATGCCCTTACAAAGAGTTTAATGGTATTGTGTGAGTGCTCTTGAATAGAGGACCCAGATCAGGTCCCTAATGAAGTACTGCCACCTGGTGATCTTGCAGCCTGGACGCTAGTGGTAGCTAATGGAGCAACTATTGATCCTGGTGAAGGTGTTCCAACCTCAAGCTTTCAGGAGAAGCTTACAAAGCTGCTGCAGGAAGAAGGGAAGACGTTGCGTGAGGCCCAGGCTCTATACCCAGCTGAAGCATTGCAAACCACGTCCCCTGAAGCCATAATTCGTGCAGTTGGAGACGTTTTAGAGAAAACGGCGAAATCACACAACGAGACTAATGCGTATCGGCGGTTACGAACATTCTCAGGAAGCATTCCTACTCCCTCGGGAGAGGAGGGTTTTGATAGTTGGATGGATCAAGCCCGTCTCATGGTTCAAGAGTGTTACTGCTCCAGTAGAGAGAAAAGGAAGAGAATCGGGGAGAGCTTGAAAGGACCTGCTTTGGAGATTATTCAAGCAGTGAGGGACGCCAACCCTGATGCTAGCCCGATGGACTACCTGGAAGCACTTGAACGCACGTTTGGAACCCCCGAGTCTGGTGAGGATCTTTATTTTGCATTCAGATCATTAAGACAACAGCCTGGAGAAAAGCTGTCTGATTTTTTGAGGAGGCTAGAGAGGTCTTTCAAGAAAGTAGTGCTGAAAGGAGGCATTGCGTCAAGCCGCATTGATCTTGTGCGCATTGAACAGCTTATACGAGGTGCTACTGAGTCTGAGCTGATGCTGATACAGGTGAGATTAAGGGAAAGGAAGGATAACCCCCTTGCGTTCCTGACTCTCCTGAATGAAATCCGCAAAGAGGAGGAGCAAGAAGCTGCTCGTCATAAACTGAGCACCAGTGTAAAGCGGATACAAGTCAGAGATGACGAGAACCTGAAACGGTCTGTTTCATGAACTGAAAGCTCAAGTTAAAGAGTTGCAAACTGGCTTTGTTGCCATGATGATGCAGCATAGTCAGTCAAAGGAATCAAGTGTTACTGGAAGTCAAGCAAAGAAGGTTAAGCCTGTTACATTGCAGCCTGATCAAGACTGTGAGATAGAAGCATTGATGCATCAGGTACAAGACTTGCAAAAGAAGGTCACTGTATTGAATATGACACCAGTACCATCAATTGTGGACGGGCAAATGCTGAGAACCACTGGAGCAGCTCGTGCCCACAACAGCAGTAGGCCTCAGGCAGCTAAAGAGTCTGGGCACCATGTCGTGCTCTGCTAGATAGTGGTTCACAAGTGACCATTATCTTTGATAAGTGGTACTCTCGGTTTCTACCACACCTGCCCATTCACCCAGTCGAAGGATTGACCATCTGGGGCCTGAGTGACACCAGCTATCCCTATAGAGGATACGTAGTATTAGATTTAGAATTTCCCAAAGATGTTGCAGGAATTCAAGTCTATCTCTGTTTTGGCTTTGATCTGCCCAGAACCACGTAGCGCTGAGCAGGTACCTGTCATAATTGGGACTAATGCAAGTATGTTTCTGCGTCTAGCCAAACTCTGTGAAGAGACAGCTGGCCCTGACTTTGTTACCTCTCTGCATATCCACCCTTTGTGTTCTCAAGCTTACAGAAAACAGTGGGAACCAAGGAGTAAACTGCAAGACGACTGCATCGGTCAAGTGAAGTGGTTGGGCTCGGGACCACTGACTATTGTGCCCAGAAGCGAGTGTAATGTTATCTGTGGAGTCCGCAGTCCCCTGCTGTTGGAAAAGGGCATCTTCATGATTGAGACACCGCCTAACATAGCACTGCCAAAGGGGGTGTTAGTACAACCTGGAATCCTACCAGCCTCGGCCATTGATGTCAACAGGCTTACTGTTAGATTGAGGAATGAATCGATGAAAGAAACCACATTGCCTAGTGGGACAGTGCTGGCCCACCTATACAAGACGGACACAGTAGCTCAGGCTCAAAGACAGGACCAACAGATACCTGCCCTTGATCCCCAGCTGTTTGATTTTGGGACATCTCCCATTCCAGAGACGTGGAAGGAGAGACTGAGCAGAAAACTGGCTGAACGAGCCAATGTATTCTCAACTCATGAGTGGGACGTGGGACTGGCTGCAGGAGTTGAACACCCCATCCGGCTTAGTGACTCAAGACCTTTCAGGGAGAGGTCACGAAGACTTGTTGGCAGCAGGCATTATTAAGGAGTCTCGTAGCCCATATGCCTCACCCATAGTTGTAGCCAGGAAGAAGAACGGATCAGTACGAATGTGCATAGACTATCGCACTTTGAACAGCAGGACCATACCAGACCAGTACACCATGCCGCGCATTGATGACGCGTTGGACTGTTTGTCTGGTAGCAAGTGGTTTTCAGTACTAGATCTGCGCAGCGGATATTACCAGATACCTATGGCAGAGGAAGACAAGGAGAAGACAGCATTCATTTGTCCTCTTGGTTTCTACCAATTCGAACGTATGCTGCAGGGTATCACGGGTGCCCCAGCCACTTTTAAGAACATAAGAACATAAGAAAGTTTACAAACGAGAGGAGGCCATTCAGCCCATCTTGCTCGTTTGGTTGTTAGTAGCTTATTGATCCCAGAATCTCATCAAGCAGTTTCTTGAAGGATCCCAGGGTGTCAGCTTCCACAACATTACAGGGGAGTTGGTTCCAGACCCTCACAATTCTCTGTGTAAAAAAGTGCCTCCTATTTTGTGTTCTGAATGCCCCTTTATCTAATCTCCATTTATGACCCCTGGTCCTTTTTTCTTTTTTCAAGTCAAATAAGTCCCCCGGGTTGACATTGTCTATACCTTTTAGGATTTTGAATGTATGAATCAGATCGCCGCGTAGTCTTCTTTGTTCAAGACTGAATAGATTCAATTCTTTTAGCCTGTCTGCATACGACATGCCTTTTAAACCTGGGATAATTCTGGTTGCTCTTCTTTGCACTCTTTCTAGAGCAGCAATATCCTTTTTGTAACGAGGTGACCAGAACTGAACACAATATTCTAGGTGAGGTCTTACTAATGCATTGTAGAGTTTTAACATTACTTCCCTTGATTTAAATTCAACACTTCTCACAATATATCCAAGCATCTTGTTAGCCTTTTTTAAAAATTCACCACATTGTCTAGATGAAGACATTTTTGAGTCAACATAAACTCCTAGGTCTTTTTCATAGTTCCCTTCTTCAATTTCACTATCTCCGATATGATATTTATAATGCACATTTTTATTGCCCGCATGCAATACTTTACACTTTTCTCTATTAAATTTAATTTGCCATGTGTCTGCCCAATTTTGAATGCTGTCTAGATCATTTTGATTGACATTTGCTGCTTCAACAGTGTCTGCCACTCCTCCTATTTTTGTGTCATCTGCAAATTTAACGAGTTTGCTTACTATATCAGAGTCTAAATCATTAATGTAGATTAGGAATAGCAGAGGACCTAATACTGATCCATGTGGTACACCACTGGTTACCTCACTCCATTTCGAGGTTTCTCCTCTAATCAGTACTTTCCTTCAGTGGCTAATGGAGAAAGCCATGGGGGATATGAACCTTCTCCAAGTGTTAGTCTACCTTGATGACATAATCGTATTTGGTAAGACGTTGGAAGAACACAAAGAGCGACTTTTGAAAGTTCTTGATCGGCTGGAAGAATGCGGCCTGAAAGTGTCAATAGACAAGTGCCAATTCTGTCAGCCTCAGGTCAAATATGTTGGCCATACTGTCTCTGAACACGGTGTAGCAACTGACCCTGCAAAAGTTGAAGCCGTGGTCAATTGGGAGCAACCTACGAACCTGAAGTCATTAAGATCCTTTCTGGGATTCTGTGGCTATTACCGTAGATTTGTGGCAAACTACTCAGCCATTGTCAGACCATTGACAGAACTTACCAAAGGCTATCCACCAGTACAGCGTGGAAAGAAGACCTCCAAAGACAGTGAAAAGTCCTACTTTAAAGAGTCGGAGCCCTTTGGAGACCGTTGGAATGATCAGTGCACCGAAGCATTCCAGAAGATCATTCGCTGCCTTACCAATGCACCGGTATTGGCTTTTGCTGACAGTACTAAGCCCTACATCTTACATGTAGATGCTAGCATGAATGGGTTGGGTGTTGTATTAATCCAGGAATACCCCGAAGGATTGAGACCAGTAGCTTTTGCTAGCCAGAAGTTATCCATGTCCGAACAGCGATACCCAGTACACCAACTTGAGTTCTTGGCACTTAAATGGGTCGTCGTGGATAAATTTCACAATTATCTTTATGGAGCCAAGTTCACAGTGAGAACGGCTAATAATCCTCTCACCTATGATTTGACAACTGCAAAGCTGAATGCTACAGGTCATAGATGGCTTGCAGCTCTTGCCACCTATGATTTTAATATCCAGTACAGACCTGGACAAAACAACGTCGATGCTGACTTACTGTCGCGAAGATTGCATTCTAGTAATCTGACCAGTGAATGGAAAGAAAGAAATCTCGCCTTCAGGTATAAAAGCTGTATGCCATTGGGTGGAAGTAACTGAGTCTCCTGAATTCAACACACGTGTGGTGGATCAATTGGGAGCATCACCTATAGCTATACCCGACTGCTATGCATTTCCAGCCCTTCTGCAATTGAGCCCACTAGAACAGCCATTATCCATTATGGATTTCCTGCCCGAATCCATTCCGACCAGGGTTGCGATTTCGAGAGTTGGTTAATAAAGGAACTCTTAAGTATGCTGGGAATACGGAAGTCCAGAACTACTCCGCATCATCCTCAAGGGGACCCACAACCTGAGAGATTTAATCGGACTCTACTATCCATGTTAGGAACCCTTGACTCGTCCAAGAAGCAGAGATGGAGCCAACATGTCAGTCAGTTAGTGCACGCCTATAACTGACCCAGAATGACGCTACAGGGTATTCCCCATACTATTTAATGTTTGGGAGAGAAGCTCGTCTTCCGGTGGACCTCTGTTTTGGTGTGTCACCTGACCGTGAATCGTACGCAACATACCAGCAGTACGTCGCCAAGCTGAAATCCGAGTTGAAAGAAGCCTATCGGTTATCCACTAATGCTGCCTGCCAAAATCACTTGAGTAACAAAAGACGTTACGATCAGCATGTGCGTAACCAGCCATTAGAAGTAGGTGATCGTGTACTTCTACGCAACCTAGGGATACAAGGAAAGCATAAGTTGGAGGACAGATGGAAATCGGTACCACATGTAGTAGTGGAGAAGTTGCCTAACTTACCTGTGTACCGGGTCAAGCCTGAGAAAGGAATGGGTATTGTGAAGACAGTTCAGAGAGATCACCTGTTACCCATTGGCTACCTAGTGAGGATGCCTGTCAATTCAGAAGTGAAAAAACCGTCACCTAGACCTGTCACCAGAACACAGGCCAAACGGTACCAGAAGAAGGAGGTGCCTAAGAACGTAACACATGAAGATGAAAGCTATGAAGAACAGGGAGACACTTAATCGGAGTCTGAAGATGGAGGAGTGTGCTACCATGACCATCCCACTTTAAATGAGAGCATCAATAAGCCCACTGGTTCTGACATGCACCCAGAGCTTGGAACTGACCCTGATGGAGCAGAGCTTGTCTTAGAAGAGAGCATTGCCATCTCTTCCCAAGAGCTTGAAAGTTCTGACGGAGTGACTGCCTTGGAGGAAGAGGACGCCCAACACCCAATTGAAGACCCTGTGGTGGACACAGAGCCTAACGAGGGAGACTTTTCTCCTGGCGTTTGGAACTGTTGCTGAGACCCAGATAGCACTCGGGGTGACCAGGAGAAAGCCCCGAGTACCTCTGGCCACGCTGGAAAAGAAGATTTTTCAGCTGTCGTTGTGTTTATTGTGTCCTTCTACGAACCTACCTTGGAAGCAAGAAATGGAACGGTGTTGCTGGTCGTGAGTACTGCTTGCATTCAAAAAAACGTTTTTTGAAAGTATAATTTTGTTGCTTATTTGACATAAATAAGTGAAGGGGCATTTTGTTTTTTTTTATTATTGCCACTACGTACCCGAGCGACGGTTCAGGCCTACAACGTGATATTTCTTTTATATTGGTGCACGTGTTCAGTACACGTGTGTGCATGTGTGTGTGGGCCCACTGTAGTGCAAGAGTTTAATTATTTTGCATAGCAACGCATATTATTTAAGAGTAAATATATTATTTGTAATATTGATTGTATGTTATTTATTTTAATACCTAGCCTTTGTTTATTGTGTGTTTATGTTATTATTGAAAATACCTTATTATTGCGCATTTATTTGAGTAAATTGTTTACTTATTTCTATTGGTGTGTGTTGTGTGAGTGGATACTGGGGTTAGTATTTGATAATAATTCCTATTAAGGGGTGCACGTGTATTGAGATGTCCCTTACATAGGTGGAGGCACCGCATTAAAGAAAGAGTACACATATATTTCTAACAGACAAATTATAATTTAAATAAGTATTGGTAACCCATTCCTCGCCACTTACAGTGAGTTAGGTGTTGTTTACTCAATACACTAACAGGAGTGGGAGGGGCGTTACATACCTATATGGTAACAATATCCTGGGAGACAACCAGCATGGTTTTAGGAAAGGGAGATCATGTCTAACTAACCTACATGACTTTTTTGAGGATGCAACATTGAAAATGGATCACTGCAAAGCATACGACATGGTTTATTTGGCTTTCCAGAAAGCTTTTGACAAAGTCCCGCACAAAGATTAATTCTCAAACTGAACTAATTCTCAGCCAGCCAGCATGGTTTTAGGAAAGGGAGATCGTGTCTAACTAACCTACTTGACTTTTTTGAGGATGCAACATTGAAAATGGATAACTGCGGGGCTCCCGAGTGGCGCATCCAGTAAAGGCGCTCCTCGCAGGATGTGCCCTATAGCCTGGAGATCGCAGGTTAGAATCCAGGCTATGTCACAGCTGACCGTGACCGAGAGTTCCTAGGGGGCGGTGCACAATTGGCTGAGTGCTGCCCGGGTAGGGAGGGCTTAGGTCGGCAGGGGAATCCACGGCTCACCGCGCATCAGCGACCCCTGTGGCCGATAGGGCGCCTGTTGCTCTACAGCGGAGCCGCCAGATCTGTGTTGTCCTCCGGCACTATAGGTCTGGTGGCATTGCTGTGGATCTGCAGTGCGAAAAATGACGGCTTGGAAGGAGCACGTTCCGGAGGACGCGTGTTCCAGCCTCCGTTTCCTGAGTCGGCGGGGGGGTTGCGAGCGGTGAGCCGGGGATACAGATAATAATTGGGCATGCTAAATTGGGGTGAAAACCGGGGTAAAAATAATTGGCGACGACTAAATTTAAAAAAAAAAAAAAAATGGATAACTGCAAAGCATACGACATGGTTTATTTAGCTTTCCAGAAAGCTTTTGACAAAGTCCCGCACAAAGATTCATTCTCAAACTGAACTAATTCTCAGCCAGCCAGCATGGTTTTAGGAAAGAGAGATCGTGTCTAACTAACCTACTTGACTTTTTTGAGGATGCAACATTGAAAATGGATAACTGCAAAGCATACAACATGGTTTATTTAGCTTTCCAGAAAGCTTTTGACAAAGTCCCGCACAAAGATTAATTCTCAAACTGAACGCAGTATGGATTCAAGGAAATGCATGCACATGGATTAGGGAGTGGTTAACAGGTAGAAAACAGAAAGTATTGATTAGAGGAGAAACCTCAAAATGGAGTGAGGTAACCAGTGGTGTACTTCAGGGATCAGTATTAGGTCCTCTGCTATTCCTAATCTACATTAATGATTTAGATTCTGGTATAGTAAGCAAACTCGTTAAATTTGCAGACGACACAAAAATAAGGGAGTGGCAAACACTGTTGAAGCAGCAAAAGTCATTCAAAATGATCTAGACAGTATTCAGAATTGGGCAGGCACATGGCAAATGAAATTTAATAGAGAAAAGTGTAAATTATTGCATGCGGGCAATAAAAATGTGCATTATAAATATCATATGGGAGATAGTGAAATTGAAGAAGGGAACTATGAAAAAGACCTAGGAGTTTATGTTGACTCAGAAATGTCTTCATCTAGACAATGTGGGGAAGCTATAAAAAAGGCTAACAAGATGCTCGGATATATTGTGAGAAGTGTTGAATTTAAATCAAGGGAAGTAATGTTAAAACTCTACAATGCATTATTAAGACCTCACCTAGAATATTGTGTTCAGTTCTGGTCACCTCGTTACAAAAAGGATATTGCTGCTCTAGAAAGAGTGCAAAGAAGAGCAACCAGAATTATCCCAGGTTTAAAAGGCATGTCGTATGCAGACAGGCTAAAAGAATTGAATCTATTCAGTCTTGAACAAAGAAGACTACACGGCGATCTGATTCAAACATTCAAAATCCTAAAAGGTATAGACAATGTCAACCTGGGGGACTTCTTTGACTAGGGGTCATAAATGGAGATTAGATAAAGGGGCATTCAGAACAGAAAATAGGAGGCACTTTTTTACACAGAGAGTTGTGAGGGTCTGGAACCAACTCCCCAGTAATGTTGTTGAAGCTGACACCCTGGGATCCTTCAAGAAGCTGCTTGATGAGATTCTGGGATCAATAAGCTACTAACAACCAAACGAGCAAGATGGGCTGAATGGCCTCCTCTCGTTTGTAAACTTTCTTATGTTCTTCTTATGTTCTTATGTTGCTGGGCCCTGTGAGCGCGCTGTGTAGGTACACTGGGCCCCGTGAGTGTGCTGGGGAGGTGCCAGGGATCGTTTGGTGTGCCGCTGGGACCCTGCAAGGGTTCGCTGGGGCCCGTGCCGTTGCTGTGGAGGTCCCAGGGACAGTTTGGCGAGCCACTGGGAACCCGCGCGGAGTCACTGGGGCCTGTGCGTGCGCTGGGGAGGTGCCAGGGACAGTTTTGCGAGCCGTTGGGACCCCGCGTGGGGTCGCTGGTGCATGTGCGCGCTAGGGAGGTGCTTGGGACCATTCGGCGAGCTGCTGTGACCCAGGGCGGAGTCGCTGGGTCCCCTGAGCGTGCTGTGTAGGTGCCAGGGACCATTTGATGAGCCGCTTGGACCCCGCACAGGGTCGCTGGGGCTCATGCGCGTTCTGGGGAGGTGCCAGGGACCGCTTGGCGTGCCGCTGGGACCCTGCGCAAAGTCGCTGTGGCCCGTGCACACGCTGGGGATGTGCCAGGGAACATTTGGCGAGCTGCTGGGACCCCACGCGGGGTCGCTGGGCCCAGTGCGTGCGCTGGGGATGTACCAGGGACCATTTGGCTAGCCGCTGTGACCCCGCGCGTGCTGGGGAGGTGCCAGGGACCGTTTGGCAAGCCGTACAAAACCCGCGCAGGGTCTCTGGGGCCCGTGCGCGCGCTGGGGAGGTGCCAGGGACCGTTTGGCGAGCCGCTGTAACTCCACGCCTGGTCTCTGGGGCCCGTGCGCGTGCTGGGGAGGTGCCAGGGACCCTTTGGCAAACCGCTGGGGCCCCTCCCGGGGTCCCTGGTCCCTGTGCACTTGCTGGGGAGGTGCTAGTGCAGTTTGGCATGCCACTGGGACACTGCGTGGGGTCGCTAGGGCCCGTGTGCGCGCTGGTGAGGGGCCAGGTATCATTTGGCAAGCCGCTGGGACCCCGTGCGAAGTCGCTGGGGCCCGTGCGTGCTAGGGTTGTGCCAGGGAACATTTGGCGAGCCGCTGGGACACCACGCGAAGTCGCTGGGGCTCGTTCATGTGCTGGGGAGGTGCCAGGGACCGTTTGGTGAGCCGCACGAATCCCGTGCAGGGTCTCTGGGGTCAGTGCGTGCGCTGGGGAGGGGCCACAGACCATTTGGCGAGCCGCGGGGACACTGGGCCCCGTGAGTGTGCTGGGGAGGTGCCAGGGACCGTTTGGCGTGCCGCTGGGACCCCGCGTGGGTTCGCTAAGCCCAGTGTGCGTGGTGGTGAGGTGCCAGGGACCGTTTGGCGAGCCGCTGGGACCCCGCGCGGGTTGCTGGGGCCCGTGCACGGGCTGGGGAGGTGCAAGGGACAATTTGGCGAGCTGCTGGGACACCGCGCGGGGTCGCTGGGGCCCGTGCGTGTGCTGGGGAGGTGCTAGGGACCGCTTGGCGTGCCGCTGGGACCCCGCGCGGGGTTGCTGGGGCCTGTGTGCGCGCTGGTGAGGCGCCATGGACGGTTTGGCGAGCCGTTGGAACCCGGCGCGAAGTCGCTGGGGCCTTGTGCATGTGCTGGGGAGGTGCCAATGATTGTTTGACGAGCCGCTGGGACACCGCGCGTGATCGATGGTGCCCGTGTGCATGCTGGTGAGGTGCCAAGGCACCATTTGGCGAGCCGCTGGGCCCCGTGCGCACACTGGGGAGGAGCCTGGTACCATTTGGCGAGCCGCTGGGACCCCGCACGAAGTCGCTGGGGCCGTGTGCGCGCTGGGCACGTGCCAGGGATGATTTGGCGAACTACTGGGAACGCGCGCGCGGTCGCTGGGCCCAGTACGTGTGCGTGTGCTGTGGAGGTGCCAGGGACCGTTTGGCTTGCCGCTGGGACCCCGCGTGGGGTTGCTGGGGCCCGTGCGCGTGCTGGGGAGGTGCAAGGGACAATTTGGCGAGCCGCTTGGACCATGCACGGGGTCGCTGGGGCCCGTGCGCGTGCTTGTGAGGTGCTAGGGACCATTTGGCGTGCCGCTGGGAGCCTGCGCGGGGTCGCTGGGGCCTGTGCGCGCGCTGGGGAGGTGCCACGGATGGTTTGGCGAGCTGTTGGGACCCCACGCAAAGTCGCTAGGCTCTGTGCATTTGCTGGGGAGGTGCCAATGATCGTTTGGCGAGCCGCTGGGACACCGCGCGTGATCGCTGGTGCCCGTGTGCATGCTGGTGAGGTGCCAGGGACCGTTTGGCGAGCCGCTGTAACTCCACGCCTGGTCTCTGGGGCCCGTGCGCGTGCTGGGGAGGTGCCAGGGACCCTTTGGCAAACCGCTGGGGCCCCTCCCGGGGTCCCTGGTCCCTGTGCACTTGCTGGGGAGGTGCTAGTGCAGTTTGACATGCCACTGGGACACTGCGTGGGGTCGCTGGGGCCCGTGTGCGCGCTGGTGAGGGGCCAGGTATCATTTGGCAAGCCGCTTGGACCCCGTGCGAAGTCGCTGGGGCCCGTGCGTGCTAGGGTTGTGCCAGGGAACATTTGGCGAGCCGCTGGGACACCACGCGAAGTCGCTGGGGAGGTGCCAGGGACCGTTTGGTGAGCCGCACTAATCCCGTGCAGGGTCTCTGCTGGGGAGGTGCCAATGAATGTTTGGCGAGCCGCTGGGACACCGCGCGTGATCGATGGTGCCCGTGTGCATGCTGGTGAGGTGCCAGGCACCATTTGGCGAGCCGCTGGGCCCCGTGCGCACACTGGGGAGGAGCCAGGTACCATTTGGCGAGCCGCTGGGACCCCGCACGAAGTCGCTGGGGCCGTGTGCGCGCTGGGCACGTGCCAGGGATGATTTGGCGAACTGCTGGGAACGCGCGCGCGGTCGCTGGGCCCAGTGCGTGTGCGTGTGCTGTGGAGGTGCCAGGGACCGTTTGGCTTGCCGCTGGGACCCCGCGTGGGGTAGCTGGGGCCCGTGCGCGTGCTGGGGAGGTGCAAGGGACAATTTGGCGAGCCGCTTGGACCATGCACGGGGTCGCTGGGGCCCGTGCGCGCTCTGGTGAGGTGCCAGGGACTGTTTGGCGAGCCGCTGGGAACCCGCACGTGTGCTGGGGAGGTGATAGGGACCATTTGGCGTGCCGCTGGGAGCCTGCGCGGGGTCGCTGGGGCCTGTGCGCGCGCTGGGGAGGTGCCACGGATGGTTTGGCGAGCTGTTGGGACCCCACGCGAAGTCGCTAGGCTCTGTGCATTTGCTGGGGAGGTGCCAATGATCGTTTGGCGAGCCGCTGGGACACCGCGCGTGATCGCTGGTGCCCGTGTGCATGCTGGTGAGGTGCCAGGGACCATTTGGCGAGCCGCTGGGACCCTGCGTGGGGACGCTGGGCCCCGTGTGCGGGCTGGGGAGGTGTCAGGGACCTTTTGGGGAGCCGCTTGACTCCATGCGGGGTCGCTGGGCCCCGTGCGCGGGCTGGGGAGTTGCCAGGGACCTTTTGGCGAGCCGCTGTGACTCCATGCGGGGTCGATAGGCCCAGTACGCATGCTGGGAGGTGCCAGGGACCATTTGGCGAGCCGCTGGGACTCCACGCCTGGTTGATGGGCCCCGTGCATGTGCTGGGGAGGTGCCAGGGACCGTTTGGCGAGCCGTTGGGACCCCACATGGGGTAGCTGGGGCCCGTGCGCGTGCTGGGGAGGTGCAAGGGACAATTTGGCGAGCCGCTTGGGCCATGCACGGGGTCGCTGGGGCCCGTGCGCGTGCTTGGGAGGTGCCAGGGACTGTTTGGCGAGCTGCTGGGACCCCGCGCGAGGTCCCTGGGCCCCGTGCGTGTGCTGGGGAGGTGCTAGGGACCGCTTGGCGTGCCGCTGGGACCCCGCGCGGGGTTGCTGGGGCCCGTGTGCGCGCTGGTGAGGCGCCATGGACGGTTTGGCGAGCCGTTGGGACCCCACGTGAAGTCGCTAGGCCCTGTGCCCGTGCTGGGGAGGTGCCAATGATTGTTTGGCGAGCCGCTGGGACACCGCGCGTGATAGCTGGTGCCCGTGTGCATGCTGGTGAGGTGCCAGGGACCATTTGGCGTTCCAGGTGTTGCTTGGCGAGCCGCTGGCACCCCCGCGCTAGGTCAATGGGGCCCGTGAATGCCCTAGGAAGGTTGCAGGTGTAGTTTGGCGAGCCTCTGGGAACCTGTGTGGGGTCGCTGGGGCATGTGCGTGCGCTGGGAAGGCGCCAAGTGTCGTTTGGCGAGCCGGTGGGACCCGTGCGCGCGCTGGGAAGGTGCCAGGTGTCGTTTGGCAAGTCACTTGGACCGTGTGGGGTCGCTGGAGCACGTGCGTGCACTGAGAAGGTGCCAGGTGTTGCTTGGCGAGCAGCTGGCACCTCGCGCTAGGTCGATGGGGCCTGTGAACGCCCTAAGAAGGTGGCAGTTGTCCTTAGGCGAGTCGCTGGGATCCCGCGCGTGGTCGCTGAGGCCCCTGCGCGCACTGACAAGCTGCCAGGTGTCGTTTGGCGAGCCACTGGGACCCCGCACGGGGTCTCTGGGGCTCGTGCGTGCGCTGGGAAGGTTCTAGGTGTTGCTTGGCGAGCAGCTGGCACTGGGGCCCGTGAACGCAGGGGAAGGTTGCAGGTGTCGTTTGGCGAGACGCTGGGAACCTGTGTGGGGTCGCTGGGGCATGTGCGTGCTCTGGGAAGTTGCCAAGTGTCGTTTGGCGAGCCGCTTGGACCGAGCGGGGTCACTGGGGCACGTGCGCACACTGGGAAGTTGGTAGATGTTGCTTGGCAAGCCACTGAGCCCCGCGCGGGGTCTCTGGGGCCCATGCGAGGCGCTGAAAAGGTGCCAACTGTTGTTTGGCAAGCCGCTGGGATGCCGCGCGAGGTCTCTGGGGCCCGTGCTTGCGCTGGAAAGGTGTCAGGTCTCGTTTGGCGAGCCGCTGGGACCACCCGCTGGGTGGCGGGTTTGGTCGCTGGGATGGTGCCAGGTGCCGTTTGAAAAGCTGCTGGGACACCGCGCGTGGTCGCTAGGGCCCGTGTGCACGCTTTGAAGGTGCCATGTGTCGTTTGGCGAGCCGATGGGACCCCGCGCGGGGTCGCTGGGGCCTGTGCGCATTCTGACAAGGTGTCAGGTGTCATTTGGCGAGCCGCTGGGACGCCGCTCCGGGTCTAAGAGGACCGTGCGCGTGCTGGGAAAGTGCCAGGTATCGTTTGGCGTGCCGCTGGGATCGTGCGGGGTCGCTGGGGCCCGTGCTTGCGCTGGGAAGGTGCCAGGTGTCATTTGGCGAGCCGCTGGGGCCCGTGCGCGTGCTGACAAGGTGCCAGGTGTTATTTGGCGAGCCACTGGGACCCCACGCGGGGTCGCTGGGGCATGTGCACCCGCTGGGAAGGTGCCAGGTGTCGTTTGGCGAGCCGCTGGGACCCTGTGTGGCGTTGCTGGGGCCCGTGCGCACGCTGGGAAGGTGCCAGGTGTCGTTTGGCGAGCCGCTGGGACCCCGCGTGCTGGGAAGGTGGCAGGTCTCGTTTGGCGAGCAGCTGGGTCCACTGCGCAGGGTCTCTGTGGTGCGTCCGGTCGCTGGGAAGCTGCCAGGTGCCGTTTGAAAAGCTGCTGGGACACCGCGCGTGGTCGCTGGGGCCTGTGTGCGTGCTTTGAAGGTGCCAGGTGTCGTTTGGCAAGCCGCTGGGACCCCGCACGGGGTCGCTGGGGGCTGTGCGCACTCTGACAAGGTGTCAGGTGTCATTTGGCGAGCGCTGGGACCCCGCGCCGGGTCTAAGGGGCCCGTGTGCATGCTGGGAAAGTGCCAGGTATCGTTTGGCGAGCCGCTCGGACCGTGCGGGGTCGCTGGGGCCCTTTGTGCACGCTGGGAAGGAGCCAGGTGTCGTTTGGCAAGCCGCTGGGACCGTGCGCGCGCTGGGAAGGTGCCAGGTGTCGTTTGGCAAGTCACTTGGACCGTGTGGGGTCGCTGGAGCACGTGCGTGCACTGAGAAGGTGCCAGGTGTTGCTTGGCGAGCAGCTGGCACCTCGCGCTAGGTCGATGGGGCCTGTGAACGCCCTAAGAAGGTGGCAGGTGTCCTTAGGCGAGTCGCTGGGATCCCGCGCATGGTCTCTGAGGCCCCTGCGCGCACTGACAAGCTGCCAGGTGTCGTTTGGCGAGCCGCTGGGACCCTGCACGGGGTCTCTGGGGCTCGTGCGTGCGCTGGGAAGGTTCTAGGTGTTGCTTGGCGAGCAGCTGGCACTGGGGCCCGTGAACGCAGGGGAAGGTTGCAGGTGTCGTTTGGCGAGACGCTGGGAACCTTTGTGGGGTCGCTGGGGCATGTGCGTGCGCTGGGAAGTTGCCAAGTGTCGTTTGGCGAGCCGCTTGGACCGAGCGGGGTCACTGGGGCACGTGCGCACACTGGGAAGTTGGTAGGTGTTGCTTGGCAAGCCACTGAGCCCCGCGCGGGGTCTCTGGGGCCCATGTGAGGCGCTGAAAAGGTGCCAACTGTCGTTTGGCAAGCCGCTGGGACGCCGCGCGAGGTCTCTGGGGCCCGTGCTTGCGCTGGAAAGGTGGCAGGTCTCGTTTGGCGAGCCGCTGGGACCACCCGCTGGGTCTCTGTGGCGGGTTTGGTCGCTGGGAAGGTGCCAGGTGCCGTTTGAAAAGCTGCTGGGACACCGCGCGTGGTCGCTAGGGCCCGTGTGCATGCTTTGAAGGTGCCATGTGTCGTTTGGCGAGCCGATGGGACCCCGCGCGGGGTCGCTGGGGCCTGTGCGCATTCTGACAAGGTGTCAGGTGTCATTTGGCGAGCCGCTGGGACGCCGCTCCGGGTCTAAGAGGACCGTGCGCGTGCTGGGAAAGTGCCAGGTATCGTTTGGCGTGCCGCTGGGATCGTGCGGGGTCGCTGGGGCCCGTGCGCGTGCTGACAAGGTGCCAGGTGTCATTTGGCGAGCCGCTGGGACCCCACGCGGGGTCGCTGGGGCATGTGCACCTGCTGGGAATGTGCCAGGTGTCGTTTGGCGAGCCGCTGGGACCGTGCAGGGTCGCTGGAGGATGTGCGTGCACTGGGAAGGTGCCAGGTGTCGTTTGGCGAGCCGCTGGGACCCTGTGTGGCGTTGCTGGGGCCCGTGCGCACGCTGGGAAGGTGCCAGGTGTCGTTTGGCGAGCCGCTGGGACCCCGCGTGCTGGGAAGGTGGCAGGTCTCGTTTGGCGAGCAGCTGAGTCCACTGCGCAGGGTCTCTGTGGTGCGTCCGGTCGCTGGGAAGCTGCCAGGTGCCGTTTGAAAAGCTGCTGGGACACCGCGCGTGGTCGCTGGGGCCTGTGTGCGCGCGCTTTGAAGGTGCCAGGTGTCGTTTGGCAAGCCGCTGGGACCGTGCAGGGTAGCTGCGGCACGCCCTTGGAAGGTGCCAGGTGTCGTTTGGCGAGGTGCTGGGACCGTACGGGGTCGCTGGGGCCCTTGCGCGCGCTGGGAAGGTGCCAGGTGTCGTTTAGTGAGCTGCTGGGACCGTGCAGGGTCGCTGGGGCCCTTGCGCGCGCTGGGAAGGTGCCAGATGTCGTTTGGCGAGCCGCTGGGACCGTGCAGGGTCGCTGGGGCCCTTGCGCGCGCTGGGAAGGAGCCAGGTGTCGTTTGGCAAGCCGCTGGGACCGTGCGGGGTCGCTGGAGGACGTGCGTGCACTGGGAAGGTGCCAGGTGGCGTTTGGCGAGCATTCAGAACTGGGCAGACACATGGCAAATGAAATTTAATAGAGAAAAGTGTAAAGTACTGCAGGCAGGCAATAAAAATGTACATTATAAATATCATATGGAAGGTACTGAAATTGAAGAAGGGAACTATGAAAAAGACCTAGGAGTTTATGTTGACTCAGAAATGTCTTCATCTAGACAATGTGGGGAAGCTATAAAAAAGGCCAGCAAGATGCTCGGATATATTGTGAGAAGTGTTGAATTTAAATCAAGGGAAGTAATGTTAAAACTTTACATAAGAAAGTTTACAAACGAGGAGGCCATTCATTCCAGGACCTGCTGGAATGAACATTGAAAAATTCAATATTAGTATAGTTAAGTGACTGACATTAAAGTTCTATACGTTGGACAACACGGTTAACGACTTAGGAACGGAAACGGATATGAGTATGGAGAGTACTTCACAAAAGACTAGTTCAAGATCTGCAGTTAACAAAGACATGGAACTCCAGGTTTGTGTCTGCGGCTGGAGCAAGGCGACAACGGTCAGGGGTTTGAAGATTCATCAAGGGAGAATGAAATGCTTGAGGGAGAAGGGACAAGGGCCTCGCATTGATCAGTACTTCTTACGAAGTCAGTCAAGTCAGTCGAATGAAATCCAGCGACAGGAAGCAAACCACAGTTCGCAGGACATCAGCACCCCTGTCATAGATGTGAGGAGGACTTGCATGGACACAGTTAGTGATGAACCTAATGATCCTTGTGAACCCGGTCAGACAAACCAGCATAAGAGAGAAAAGAACCTCAACGGGCACAAGCCTGGAGTTAAATGGCCAAGAGCTGGGACACAGTAAACACAGATCTCTGCGTTGCATTGGAAAGATTAAGTGGAACAGTTGAAAAGAAGCTGGATAAATTTGGGGACATCATCTACGCATATGGAAGTGAGAGGTTTGGAGTTGAAAAAAGGAAGGAAAAAGTACAAACTATTCCTGGAAAGTCTAGACGGCAGCAAGAGATTGAACGCTTAGTTAGAGAAAGGAGACAGCTGAGGAACCAATGGAGAAGAGCAGAACAAAGTCAGAAGGAGGGACTCAATCTCTTACAAAGGGTCATAAAAGATAAGCTTGCAACATTGCGCAGAGCTGAGCGCCTACGGAAACGCTACAAAAAGAAGGAGCGTGCGAGAGCTAACTTTTATAAAGACCCATTCAAATTTGTAAAGAAGTTATTCACCAGTGAGAAGAATGGCACACTAAAAGCATCTAAGGTTGAGCTGGAGAGATATTTGGAGGAAACACATACAGATTCAAAAAGGCAGGAGCCTATGTCAATTCCGTCAGACATCCCACCTATCAATCCACCAGAATACCAAATGGAGGACTGTGCACCTAAGTGGAAAGAAATAGAGCAAGCTGTGAAAAAAGCAAGGGCTTCATCATCTCCAGGGCCTAATGGAGTTCCGTACAGAGTGTACAAGAGTGCTTCAGGAGTTCTACGAATTCTGTGGAAATTGATGAAAGTGGCATGGGAAAAACAGGTTGTACCAAGAGCATGGCGCCGAGCAGGTGGAGTCTTTATACCTAAAGAAAAAGATTCTACAAGCATCAGTCAGTTTCGTCCCATTTCCCTATTAAACGTAGAAGGCAAGATTTTCTTCAGCATTATTGCTCAGAGATTGTCAGCTTACCTATTAAAGAACTGCTTCATTGACACTTCAATACAAAAAGCGGGCATTCCAGGTTTCCCAGGTTGCTTAGAACACATCAATGTGATCTGGCAACAAATTCAATCAGCTAAAAAGGAGAGGAAGGAGCTCCATGTGACATTCCTGGATTTGGCTAATGCATATGGTTCAGTGCCACATGAACTACTTTGGGCAGCATTTGATTTTTTCAGTGTACCGATGACAATAACAAATTTAGTGAAAGCCTATTTTGGAGATTTGCAATTCAGTTTTTCAACTTCAGAATTCAGCACTACATGGCAATGCCTAGAGGTTGGAATAATGGCAGGATGCACCATTTCTCCACTGGCTTTTACCATGGCAATGGAAGTAATCATTAGGGCATCAAAATGGGTAGTAGGAGGAGAGCGCTTGGCTTCTGGAATGCGACTACCACCAATTCGAGCATACATGGATGACATGACAACCATGACTACAACAGTAGCCTGCACTAATCGATTATTGGGCAAATTAACCAATAACATTGAATGGGCACGAATGCAATTCAAGCCCACTAAATCAAGGAGCATCTCTATAATTAAAGGCAAAGTAGTAGATAAAACATTCTTCATTAATGGTGAGGCAATACCAACAGTGTCTGAGAAGCCAGTGAAGAGTCTTGGGAGATGGTACGACGGGGATCTAAAGGACACAGTTCGTGTGGGAGAAGTTAGACAACAAGCATTGGAAGGGTTGAAGAGCATAGACAGCTGCGCTCTACCAGGTAAACTAAAACTCTGGTGCTTTCAGTTTGGTCTACTGCCGAGGTTGCTGTGGCCACTGACTGTGTACGAGGTTTCTTTGACAACAGTAGAGAAGCTGGAAGCTTTAATCAGTTCATACATCAGGAAATGGTTGGGAGTTCCACGCTGCCTCAGCAGAGTGGGACTTTATGGTAAAGGAATACTGCAGCTACCAGTCTCTGCTCTAACCGAGGAGTTTAAGTGCGCCAAGGTCAGACTGGAAATGACTTTAGTAGAGTCACGCGATAAATGCGTAAGGGAGGCAGCACCTGTGTTGAAAACTGGAAGAAAGTGGGCGGCAAAGAAAGCTGTGGAAGATGCAAAGGCTGCCCTTCGAATTGGTGATATCATGGGGCAAGTTCAGCATGGAAGAGGGGGTCTTGGTTTCAGTTCAACTCCTCCTACATGGCACAAGGCGGCCCCAGCTCAAAGGAGGAAGCTGGTAGTCAACGAGGTGCAAAAGCAGGAGGAGAGGATGAGGTGTATAAAGGCCATTTCCCAGGCCAAGCAGGGAGAATGGATGAGATGGGAGAGTGTGGAACAACGCAAGATTGGCTGGAAAGACCTATGGTCAATGGAACAGAGCAGGATCAGTTTCCTCATCAGGTCAACATATGATGTTCTCCCATCACCACAGAACCTAAACCTCTGGGTAGGAGAGGATCCCTCATGTCCTTTGTGTTCATCACCTGCAACATTAAGGCACATTTTGACAGGATGTAAGGTGGCTCTTAGCCAAGGACGGTTTACTTGGCGCCATGACCAGGTGCTGCGATGTTTGGCCTTAGCATTGGAAGACAAGCGTAACATGACCAATAAGTTGTCACCTGTTCCATCAAAACATTACACACAAAAGACAACATTCCTCCGCCCAGGAGAGCAACCACCAAGAAAAGGTGTTAAAACCAATTCTCGCCCAGGACAACTGGAAGCTGCTAGAGACTGGAAAATGCTGGCAGATGTTGGTCAACGGCTTATTTTTCCACCTGAGATTGCCACCACTAACCTTCGACCAGATATTGTCTTGTGGTCTGGATCAGCACGCCTTGTTCACCTGGTAGAGTTAACAGTGCCATGGGAGGATGCTGTAGATGAGGCGTATGAGAGGAAGAAACTGCGGTATGCTCAACTAGCCACTGAAGCGGAACAGTGAGGATGGAGAGTTCGGGTTTACCCAGTGGAAGTGGGTTGTCGAGGATTTGTGGCACACTCTACAACCCGGTTTCTCAGAGACGTCGGATTCAGTGGCCAAGAGTTGCGTCGCACAGTGAAGAACTTATCTGAAGCAGCAGAAAGGAGCAGCAACTGGCTGTGGTTGAGACGGAAAGATTCTGGCTGGGGACAGGTAAGTAAGCTGGGCTGAGTTGAGTGGGGGACGGAGGGGGGTGATGCTGGGACGCCAGAATCACCGTCGAGCCCTCTTGAGGTGTCGTGGGCTAGTCGACGAAACACTTAGGATGGAAGGTGCCCACTTGAAAACCCCAGAGATGTACCCTACTTAGCTCAATCCAGACGGTTGTCATGCTGATGCGCTGGGGAGGCCGCACTTTGGTTGATCCCCGGAGCCAGCATCGCAGCCGTTGTGTGTGCTGATGCGCCAGGGAGGCAAAATAAGCTGATCCCTGGAGCCAGCATTACACTTCAGCCATTAACACCAGACAGAAGGATATCTACATCATCATATGGAAGGAAACGTAAATGGATGGAGACACATATGGATCACATTAGTTTACTGTAAAGCTACGTCTTAGTTGGTGCTTATCTTGGCGAGAGCCGAGTTCAAATCAGCATGAAGTTTTAACATCTACTCTCGTGTAATGGAAATCAAATAATAATTTTAGAGTGTTTACCAACAAAATATAATGAAAAAAGCATTACTCAAGAAATGAGTTTAAGCATTTTATCTATTTATTTATTTATTTTCATTTTAAATTTTGTAACATTAATAGGGTTTTTTCTTTGGAGTAAAATGCTTTGCAAATCCCCACCTACATATTTGGGTACTCCTAACTATTCTTTTTTGTCTTAAAAGTGTGAGGTGACCGTGTATGTTTAATGTATTATAGATTCAAATGTGTGTCTGTTTGGAATGTATGCATACAGAAAAATAAAACTGAATATAACGTGTATTTTATTTTCCACCTATCACTTAACGTTTTAACAGTAATGTCACACCCAGCCCCTTTCACTTTAAATGTACACTACTATATTACTATAATTGGATGTTACTGGCAAGTGAAGCAGTGTTACCTAAAAACACAAAACATTTCCAAAGAAATCGCACAGGGTTACCTATCAGTGTACTTGCCATGATTCACAATGTAATTACATTCAGTATTTTCTTTTATTACATGGTAACAAAGAGTCACTTCAAAATACAGTACACTGCCAAAGGAATCACATTGAATTATATTTGTTTTATTGCAATTATCATGATTCACAATGCAATTAAATTCATTATTTCTTTTATTACAAGATAACAAGGAGTCACTTCAAAATACAATACACTGCCAAAGGAATTACATTTAATTATGTTTGTTTTATAATTACCATGATTCATAATGTTGTTACATTTACCATGTCCTGTTATCACCAGGTAACAAGGGGTCATTTCACAATCAGTAATACTGTAATTAAGGTCAGACTATGTTTTAACTTAGTTACATATGTAACTAAATAGAACTACATGTTGTTATTTTATGGAATTCCATAATGTAGTTACTGGTCCACTTATAGGATTTATGAGGAATTACATGTATTATATACTGTAATTACAGTGTAACTACATTGTAGTTAATGTACCTGTATTTTGAAGTGTATATATATATATATATATATATATATATATATATATATATATATATATATATATATGGATACAGTATATATACAGTACTGTGCAAAAGTTTTAGGCAGGTGTGAAAAAATGCTGTAAAGTAAGAATGCTTTCAAAAATAGACATGTTAATAGATTACATTTATCAATTAACTAAATGCAAAGTGAGTGAACAGAAGAAAAATCTACATCAAATCAGTATTTGGTGTGACCACCCTTTGCCTTCAAAACAGCATCAATTCTTCTAGGTACACTTGCACAAAGTCAGGGATTTTGTAGGCATATAGTCAGGTGTATGATTAAACGATTATACCAAACAGGTGCTATTGATCATCAATTCAATATGTAGGTTGAAACACAATCATTAACTGAAACAGAAACAGCTATGTAGGAGGAATAAAACTGGGTGAGGAACAGCCAAACTCAGCTAACAAGGTGAGGTTGCTGAAGACAGTTTACTGTCAAAAGTCATACACCATGGCAAGACTGAGCACAGCAACAAGACACAAGGTAGTTATACTGCATCAGCAAGGTCTCTCCCAGGCAGAAATTTCAAGGCAGACAGGGGTTTCCAGATGTGCTGTCCAAGCTCTTTTGAAGAAGCACAAAGAAACGGGCAACGTTGAGGACCGTAGACGCAGTGGTCGGCCAAGGAAACTTACTGCAGCAGATGAAAGACACATCATGCTTACTTCCCTTCGCAATCGGAAGATGTCCAGCAGTGCCATCAGCTCAGAATTGGCAGAAAACAGTGGGACCCTGGTACACCCATCTACTGTCCGGAGAAGACTTGCGGCCAAAAAGCCATACCTCCGACGTGGAAACAAGGCCAAGCGACTCAACTATGCACGAAAACACAGGAACTGGGGTGCAGAAAAATGGCAGCAGGTGCTCTGGACTGATGAGTCAAAATTTGAAATATTTGGCTGTAGCAGAAGGCAGTTTGTTCGCCGAAGGGCTGGAGAGCGGTACACGAATGAGTGTCTGCAGGCAACAGTGAAGCATGGTGGAGATTCCTTGCAAGTTTGGGGCTGCATTTCTGCAAATGGAGTTGGGGATTTGATCAGAATTAATGGTCTCCTCAATGCTGAGAAGTACAGGCAGATACTTATCCATCATGCAATACCATCAGGGAGGCATCCGATTGGCCCCAAATTTATTCTGCAGCATGATAACGACCCCAAACATACAACGAAAGTCATTAAGAACTATCTTCAGCGTAAAGAAGAACAAGGAGTCCTGGAAGTGATGGTATGGCCCCCACAGAGCCCTGATCTCAACATCATCGAGTCTGTCTGGGATTACATGAAGAGAGAGAAGCAACTGAGGGTGCCTAAATCCACAGAAGAACGTGGTTACTTCTCCAAGATGTTTGGGCCAACCTACCTGCCGAGTTCCTTCAAAAACTGTGTGCAAGTGTACCTAGAAGAATTGATGCTGTTTTGAAGGCAAAGGGTGGTCACACCAAATACTGTTTTGATGTAGATTTTTCTTCTGTTCACTCACTTTGCATTTTGTTAATTGATAAATATAAACTATTAACATGTCTATTTTTGAAAGCATTCTTACTTTACAGCATTTTTTCACACCTGCCTAAAACTTTTGCACAGTACTGTATATATACAGACGTGCTCAAATTTGTTGGTACCCCTCCACAAAAAACAAAGAATGCACAATTTTCTCTGAAATAACTTGAAACTGACAAAAGTAATTGGCATCCACCATTGTTTATTCCATATTTAATAGAAATCAGACTTTGCTTTTGATTTTTTATTCAACATAATATTGTAAATAAGAAAACAAATGAAAATGGCATGGACAAAAATGATGGGACTGCTAACCTAATGTTTTGTTGCACAACCTTTAGAGGCAATCACTGCAATCAAACGCTTTCTGTAGCTCTCAATGAGACTTCTGCACCTGTTAACAGGTAGTTTGGCCCACTCCTCCTGAGCAAACTGCTCCAGCTGTCCCAGGTTTGATGGGTGCCTTCTCCACTGCAAGTTTCAGCTCTTTCCATAGATGTTCGATAGGATTCAGATCAGGACTCATAGAAGGCCACTTCAGAATAGTCCAATGTTTTGTTCTTATCCATTCTTGGGTGCTTTTAGCTGTGTGTTTTGGGTCATTATCCTGTTGGAGGACCCATGACCTGCGACTGAGACAGAACTTTCTGACACTGGGCAGTACGTTTCGCTCCAGAATGCCTTGATAGTCTTGAGATTTCATTGTGCCCTGCACAGATTCAAGGCACCCTGTGCCAGGCGCAGCAAAGCAGCCCCAAAACATAACCGAGCCTCCTCCATGTTTCACTGTAGGTATGGTGTTCTTTTCTTTGAAAGCTTCATTTTTTCATCTGTGAACATAGAGCTGATGTGACTTGCCAAAAAGCTCCAGTTTTGACTCATCTGTCAAAAGGACATTCTCCCAGAAGGATTGTGGCTTGTCAATATGCATTTTAGCATATTCCAGTCTGGCTTTTTTATGTTTTTCTTTCAAAAGTGGAGTCCTCCTGGGTCTTCTTCCATGGAGCCCACTTTCGCTCAAAAAGTGACGGATGGTGCGATCAGAAACTGACGTACCTTCACCTTGGAGTTCAGCTTGTATCTCTTTGGCAGTTATCCTTGGTTCTTTTTCTACCATTCGCACTATCCTTCTGTTCACTCTGGGGTCGATTTTCCTCTTGCGGCCGCGCCCAGGGAGGTTGGCTACAGTTCCATGGACCTTAAACTTCTTAATAATATTTGCAACTGTTTTCACAGGAACATCAAGCTGCTTGGAGATGGTCTTGTAGCCTTTACCTTTACCATGCTTGTCTATTATTTTCTTTCTGATCTCCTCAGACAACTCTCTCCTTTGCTTTCTCTGGTCCATATTCAGTGTGGTGCACACAATGATACCAAACAGCACAGTGACTACTTTTCTCCATTTAAATAGGCTGAATGACTGATTACAAGATTTGAGACATGTGTGATACTAATTAAAGAAACTAATTAGTTTGGAATATCACTATAATCCAATTATTTATTACCTTTTCTAAGGGGTACCAACAAATGTGTCCAGGCCATTTTAGAATATCTTTGTAGAATAAGCAATAATCCATCTCTTTTCACAGCTTATTTGCTTTATTCTATGACATACCAAAGGCATGCAAGTATACATGATAAAATAGCTTTTAATTTCATCACTTTTCAGGAGGAATGAAGCATTATTTTAATGAGCTGTAAGGGTACCAACAAATTTGAGCATGTCTGTATATATATATATATATATATATAAAACCAGGGTAAATATAACACACAGATATATTGACAGTAAGAGTCGAAATAGAGCAGAAATAGAATAAAAATCACAGGACTTTTACAGGAATGTTTACACAATGGAAATAAAACATTATTAAAATAAAACATTATCGTCACGTTTGGATTTAAGAGATGAATTCGTACAGCATTCCAGCAATTCACACATGCACGCAGACTTGTGTGTGCGGAGTGTGTGGATTGCTGTGGAGAATAAGCTAATTCTTAAAAATAAACAAAGACCAAAATGAATACATTTTCAAAGAGAGGAAGTGATTTCGGAGATCTCAGGATGCTGTGCACAGCTGCCACGTGTCCCTCTGACCCACCCTGAGCACCCAGCACCTGTACCACAGGGTCCACATCAACCAGCAGGGCCTCCAAGTCTGCCAAGATCCTGAAAGAATGTGCCCTGGGCCGGGACCCATCTAGCCCGTCCCACAATGCACGAGCCAGGGAGGAGAGCCCCTAGGGGAAACTCCCACACAGTCTAGACTGCAGCCCACCAGCCAACCACGTTACTGCCCTCGCCCAGCCAGCCAGCCCTGCCCTCACTGAGCTGGGGAGATCAAGCAGCTCCTAAACTCATCTGCACACGGCTGATGAGCTGAGAAACCCGGATGCACACTGGTAATGTACATCAAGCCTACTGGCGATTCAGCAAAACACTGAAAAAAACCCACGCACATATAAAGACATGAACGGCTTAAATTCACTTTGTTTCATTCTACATAAAAAGGTAACCTAGAAAAAATATGTATCTATATCTATATATATATCTATATATCTATATCTATATATATATATCTATATATCTATATATCTATATATATATCTATATATCTATATATATATATATATATATATATATATATATATATATCTATATATATATATATATATATATATATATATATATATATATATATATATATATATATATATATATATATATATATAAAAATGAGATCTCTTTCAATTAGTATCTGGAACATTCAGGACCTGTATTCCTCAACTTTAGGGCTGAACAGCACAGACCCGGAATTTCTTATCAACATAAAACACATTATTGTTCTACAAGAGACATGGTGCCGTCACGTCAATCAATCAGGAATGGTAGAGACTGAGGCCCAGATTTATAAAAGGATTGCACAAAGGATGTTTTACGACTGTATAAAATGGCATTGAGGGTTCTCAATTTTTGGTTTGGATTTATAAAAGGCACGCAATGCATAAACACGCAATTAAGATGTAATTTCCGGGAGTGGTGTCTCTTTGCACTTTAGCCCTTGATACATATGTAATTGTGCATATGCATATGTAATTCTGGGGTTTCTGAGAGATTTTGCAAATGAGGTCTATCAAATATGTTCTTATGTTCTAATATTCCAACTAATTTATTAAAGCTGTCAGTAATTGCGGGCCTCATATTTTCGTGATTATTTTAAGAACTCTGAAAAGCAGACACAAAATTGCCACAATCAGACAGTGGCGACCCCTTACAACCGTAGATCCTGACGCCTGTACTGAGCCTAAACTCACCTACAGATGAAAACATCAACCAGACATACTTCAGGGGTGTGAATGAGCGCACATTCAGCAAGCTGCCTGGATCGCAGTGCTGGAGGTTTAGTTTTTATGAATTATAATTCACACAAGAGGGCAAACTGAAGTGTTTACCAGTGAATAGTACACATATTTGCCCCTTCCCGCTTCCCTTTCAAATACTTTTATAAATCATTATCACTCACATACAAACACCATTACTTTCTTGGAATATATATATATATGAATAAATAAAAGTAGGAAAGGCCAAAACAAATTAGTAATACTCTCCTATAATAAACTCCTAACACTAACGGCACCCTTACCCATGGAAACAGATCTCAACATTATAATTGTACAGGTCTGTGAGCCATCACATTTTGTAACATTTACAGATGAAAGATGTTTTTCAGGTGAAGAATGTGTTTTTGTGTTTCTCTGATTATCAAGTGTTCTGGGTAACAGCAAAGCTCAAACCTGAGCAAAAGTTTGACAAATTGCACTCTCAGGGAATTCTGTGTGCTAAGTGTGAGGTGGGCTATAGTGTCTGGGTGAGTTAGCTATTATTAAATATTTACCTGGTAAAGTGCAGATGGCCAGCCATAAACCTTGTGCCACGATAAGATCTGGCATAGCAAATATTTACAATGGGAATAAGTCTTTAACCAATCAAATGAATATGTGTACTTTTTTGTTTTCTTGTACTTTGTAACCTAATGCTGATTTGCTGTAGGGAGAGAACTGTATAAAGGGACAGGGAAGATGTATCTCACTAAGTATCCTTGAGAGGAGCTTCCAGTTCTGTGGTCGTTGTGACCAAAAGACAATAAACTTGTCAAACTGTTTAAGCTTGACCTCTATTGTATTGTTTCCGTGTTCTAAAAATATTTCTTACAGAATTGGCGTCACAAACAGGATTCCTGATTGCTCGCTCACCTGACTGCTGAGACAGGCTAGAGTATGCTGTGGCTTACATACTTACTGTGCTTAGGGTAAGGAAATGGAACACATTTTGTCTTATACGGTTTTATACAGCTTATAAGTGTTGCTTGCTGACTTAGATAAAAGCGGATCGACATATCCTGTAAGGGAAGTGTTTATATGTATGTATATGTATGTGTGCAGTGGACTCTGGGACTGTTCATGCACTTGATACAATGTAACTGAAAGTTTTGGTGGAAGATGCAGGTGTGCGTTCGGTGTTTGTAGCATGGATAGATTGGGCATGAGGAATTGTGGGGGCATGTTTGTCTGGGATAACTGCATTTTAATTTAAAGGGTGTGAAGAGGTTTGAACGTCGTGTTTTCAGATATTTCTTGGCAGTGTCCAGTGCCGATGGTCTTGAAGCTTTCATGCGGACAGTCTTGGGAGAGCGCTTGCATTTATTTTGCTCAAACCAGTTGCAGTGTATTGGGGGTATGAATGATCCTGGAGGCTGCTGTATATGTGTGTGTGTATATATATATATATATATATATTTATGTGCACTGCATTTTCTTTATTTATTTGTATATATTGTTGTTGTTTGTGCCATGTATGTGCTTTGACAACACTTATTTTTTCATGCTAATAAAGTCAATTTGAATTTAATGACAGAACAATTATTATTATTGAGATTGGCTAATTAACATCTCTCTCTCTCTCTCTCTTTTGCTCCATCCCTCCTCTCTCTCACTCACTCACTCTGGATTTTTACTGTAAGGCACATTTGTAGCAATAGGCGGGTGTGTTGCCTTACTTTTGAATTCTCCTTTAACAAGAAACTTTTTATAATAATGTCTGTCTCTGTACCCCCCCCCCCCCCCCCCCCCCCCCCCCCCCCCCCCCCCCGCTCCTCTAACTCTCACTCTCTCCAGTTTAATCAGTATAGTTATAAATCAGCTCCTCTCTCTCCTTTTCTCCCACCCCTCTCCTTCCTCTTCCTCCTCCTCTCCTCCCTCTTTCCCTCTATGTGTAGTTCTGTACAGGCTCGCTGATTTTAATGCAGGCCCAGTAAACCGCCCAACCCAGACAAACCACACACAGAACCAGAACCACAGCCCAGATGGCATAGATCGCTCCGTACTGTTCAGCCTCCTGCCAAGTGCCAGCCTGAGAGAGAGAGAGAGAGAGAGAGAGAGAATAATATTTGCAAATATTATTATTCAATTACATTCTCTTTTTACTCCTACTTCATCAGATGAAGGCTGTGAGCTGAAACATATTAAAAGCTGAAAGATATTAAAAAGAAACCATGAAAAGTGTTTTTGAAAACAGAGTTTGAGTGAGTTGCTCTATTTGAGTGCGGACCTTTCTTGACCTGTTTGGTCTTAATTCCTTGATATTTTTTGGGAGGTGACGCACCAATTCATTTGAAAAAGACTGAACTTGAGTCTGATGGTACACACCATTTAAACACATTCTAGAATGAAAAGATTTTTGGGTGTGGCCATGTAGCTCCCCCTGCCCCCCCATCCCTCCCTTCCTCCATCTCACCATTAGTCCTCCAGCGATGACAGCAAAGAAGAGACCCAGCATGAAAAAGTAAACACAGCGTTGCCAGGGGTAACGCCGCCCAATAAAGGACCTGAGAGAAAGACAGGGAGAGGGCAAAAGAGACAGTTATACATGATAACATGATTGCATTATGATAAAATGTGAGGCTCAATTCTGGACTGTGTAAGTGGCAGGGTCAATGTGTGTGTGTGTGTGTGTGTGTGTGTGTGAGAGACAGACAGACAGACAGACAGACAGACAGACAGACAGACAGACAGACAGACAGACAGACAGACACACAGACTTACACTTTCCGACAGTGAGGGCATCTGGCGAGTTTCTTCTTTGTAAAGTCAGTCCACTGAGACAGAGAGAGAATTATTATCAATCTTATTGATTCTTATTCTGATTATTATTACAGTACTTGTGATTATTAATTAGGATGATGAATATGAAGATGAAGATGAATTGTGAATCGCACCAGGAATGTGTGAGCGCAGTGTCCACAGCTCACTCTGGCTCCACAAGGCTGCAGCTCTGGGCTGACAGGACCTGAATCTGACTCCACTGGACCCAAGTTTATAATTCTCTTACTGAGACAGATAGAGAGAAAAGGAGCGGCAGAGAGGGAGAGAGAGCAGAAGAGAGACATAATTACATATGTGTGTGTTTGTGTGTGGGCCTGAATCTCCCTTTCTCCCCTCCCCTCTCCCCTCCCCTCCCCTCCCCCCTCCTCCTCCTTCTCCTCTCCCCCATCCCCCCTCCTTCTCTCACCAGTAAGGACGGGGACAGGCCATTCTCTGTGAAGTTGCTTTGCAGATCAAGAGACAGTTACAAGGACAGCGCACATACTTCTTACCAGGAGGAGGGTTCTTAATGGGCTGAGAGAGAGGGGGGGGAAGGGAGGGGGGAGAATGAGGTATGGGAGAAAGAGAGACGGGGAGAGAGAGAGAGGGAGGGGTTGAAAGGGGGAGAGAGAGAGAAAGAAGGGAGGTTAACACAGATACACTGACTACTTTTCAGTACAGTAATAATTATAATAATTATTATTATTATTATTTATTTCTTAGCAGACGCCCTTATCCAGGGCGACTTACAATCGTAAGCAAAAACATTTCAAGCGTTACAATACAAGTAATACAATAAGAGCAAGAAATACAATAACACAGAAATACAATAATACAGACCTAGCTTCACACACTCATGCACACGTACACGCATACATACTTAGACACATGTTGAGACACGCACACGCACACAGATGCAAAAACACACACTCTCCTCACCGTTGCCTCGTTGCAGACCCCACACTTAACAAGGTGCTGGTGGCTGTCTGCCTTCACACTAATGAGGGACTGACATACACGACAGTTGATCTTGGAAGTGCTGCCCGACATCATTAGGGAGTAAGGAGGAAGGTCTTCCTCGATCGGGAGAACTGAGGGGAGGTCTGGAGAGAAGGGGAGGGAGACGGACAGAGAGAGGTTAATAGAGAGACAGAGGGAATGAGAAAGAGAGAGGGAACGAGAAAGACAGGTTAATAGAGTGTGCGATAGAAAGAGAGGGAGGGTGAGGGGGGAGAGAGAGAGAGAGAGGGGTAAACCAAACAATTCTGCACAGACCAGATTGGCTGTGTGGTCACTGTGAGACAGAAGAACTGGAAACAGAGATGCACTTTCTCCTAAATTGCCATATACTCCCAACCCAAGATCATTTACTTGAAAAAATGTAAATTTTCCTCCCCCATTTCCCAAAAAGCCAGAAAAAATGGCAGTCCTCCTGGGAGAGGGACACACAGCCCCACTGGCTGCCCAGTGTGTGTGTGCCTGTCATGCAAAACTGAAAGATCATAATTGGATAAGTCTTCACCCCCCTGAGTTAATACTTGGTGGAGGCACCTTTGGCAGCAATTACAGCTGTGAGTCTGTTGGGATAGGTCTCTGCCAACTTTGCACACCTAGATTTGGCAATATTTGACCATTCTTCTTTACAAAACTGTTCAAGCTCTGTCAAGTTCCTTGGGGAGCGTTGATAGACAGCAATCTTCAAATCATGCCACAAATTTGCGATTGGATTTAGGTCGGGACTCTGACTGAGCCACTCAAGGACATTTACTTTGTTGTTCCTTAGCCACTCCAGTGTAGCTTTGGCTGTGTGCTTTGGGTTGTTGTCATGCTGAAAGGTGAACTTCTGTCCCAATTTCAGCTTTCTTGGAGAGGGCAGCAGGTTTTCCTCAATGACTTCTTTGTACTTTGCTCCATTAATTTTCCCTTCTATCCTGACAAGTGCCCCGGTCCCTGCTGATGAGAAACATCCCTGTAACATGATGCTGCCACCACCATTCTTCACAGTAGGCATGGTGTTCTTTGGGTGATGCGCTATGCTGGGTTTGCGCCAAACATGACACTTTGTATTTAGGCCAAAAAGTTCCATTTTAGTTTCGTCATACCACAAAACTTTTTGCCACATGGCTACAGAATCTCCCAAGTGTTTTTTTTGCATACTTCAAACGGGATTCAAGGTGGGCTTTCTTGAGTAATGGCTTCCTTCTTGCCACCCTACCATACAGGCCAGATTTGTGGAGTGCTTGGGATATTGTTGTCACATGCACACTTTGACCAGTCTTGGCCATAAAAGCCTGTAGCTCTTGCAAAGTTGCCATTGGCCTCTTGGTAGCCTCTCTGATTAGTCTCCTTCTTGCTCGGTCATCCAGTTTGGAGGGACGGCCTGATCTAGGCAGGGTCTTGGTGGTGCCATACACCTTCCACTTCTTAATAAACGTCTTGACCGTGCTCCAAGGGATATTCAAGGCCTTTGATATTTTTTTATACCCATCCCCTGATCTGTACCTTTCAACAACTTTGTCCCGGAGTTCTTTTGAAAGCGCCTTGGTGCTCATGGTTGAGTCTTTGCTTTGAAATGCACTACCCAGCAGAGGGAACCTACAGGAACTGCTGAATTTATCTTGAAATCATGTGAATCACTACAATTTAACAAAGGTGGAGGCCATTTAACTTGGTGTGTGATTTTGAAGGCGAATGGTTACACCTGAGCTAATTTAGGATTGCTATTACAAGGGGGGTGGACACTTATCCAACCAAGCTATTTGAGTTTTTATTTTTAATTAATTTTCTACAAATTTCTAGAATATTTTTTTCACTTGGAAGTTGTGGGGTAGGATGTGTAGATAAATGAAAAAAAAACTATTTTAATGCATTTTAATTCCAGGCTATAAGGCAACAAAAGGTGAACATTTTGAAAGGGGGTGTAGACTTTCTATAGGCACTGTATATATATATATATATATAATTATTATTATTTAGCAGACGCCTTTATCCAAGGCGACTTACAGAGACTAGGATGTGTGAACTCTGCATCAGCTGCAGAGTCACTTACAACTACGTCTCACCCGAAAGACGGAGCACAAGGAGGTGAAGTGACTTGCTCAGGGTCACACAATGAGTCAGTGGCTGAGGTGGGATTTGAACCGGGGACCTCCTGGTTACAAGCCCCTTTCTTTAACCACTGGACCACACAGCCTCCTTGGGTCATTCCTTGTCAATTCAACCAGCCAATGTCACCATACGTTACACATTTGGTTAAAAATCGGCAAAAAGTTAGTAAAAGTGTTTGTTAGAAACTTTGTGAAATTTGAGCGGTCAACTCTTTATAGTTCCTGAGATTTTCGTGTTGATACCTAGGGGGTACCACCCTGCCAATGTTCTGTGAAAACACACACACACTGCTTTTAAAGGCTAATAATGTTTGAAATAAACATGTTAGATACCCAAATTCATCCCCATATAGATTTTTGGTCAAAAATAAAATAAATAAGATCTGTTCCTCTCCTGCCCCCAGAGCAGGTCTGTTCCCTCATTCCCCCAGAGCAGGCCTGTTCCCTCATTCCCCAAGGGCAGGCCTGTGCCCTCATTCCCCAAGGGCAGGCCTGTGCCCTCATTCCCCAAGGGCAGGCCTGTGCCCTCATTGCCCAAGGGCAGGCCTGTGCCCCTGCCCCCAGAGCAGGTCTGTATCCTTTTTGCCCTAAAAGCAGACAGGTCTGAGCCCCTCCTGTCGAAAGAACAAGTTTGCCCTTGCATCAATGGCAGATATTCTCTCATCTCTGCCCCTAACCCAGTCTTATTTCCTTTTACCATGATGTCTAGAAACCAAAAGATTGTTAGGTTAACATAATGAACAACATTAATATAACCTGGCCTAGAATAACAGAATATTACCCATTTAAACAAAGTATAAATTTCAATGTGAAAAAGGCAGACATGCCCTAGCGAGGGGCATGGGGCTCTGTTAGGGGCAGATATGAGACACAGATCTGCTCTCGGGGCAGGGGCACAGGACTGCTCTCGGGGCAGGGGTACAGGCCTTCTCTCGGGACAGGAGTGACAGTCCTGCTCTCAGGACAGGAGGGAAACAGATCTGCTTGTCCTTTGGGGAAGAATTACACTGACAAGCCTCATTCTGTATCAGCAACATTAAATAGCTTACTATGCATGATTAAAAAGCATGTCTGGGGCTTCCGAGTGGCGCATCCAGTAAAGGCGCTCCACGTGGAGTGCAGGATGCGCTCTATAGTCTGGACGTCACGAGTTCGAGTCCAGGCTATTCCTTTGCCGACCAAGGATGGAAGCTTCCAGGGGGGCGGCGCTCAATTGGCCGACCGCTGCCCGGGGGGAGGGAGGGCTAGGTCGGCCAGGGTGTCCTCGGCTCACCACGCACCAGCGACCCCTGTAGTTTGGCCGGGCACCTGCGGGCTTGCCTGTAAGCTGCCCGAGAGCTGCGTTGTCCTCCGACGTTGTAGCTCTTGGGTGGCTGCATGGTGAGTCCACAGTGTGAAAAAAAGCGGTCGGCTGACGGCACACGCTTCGGAGGACAGCGTGTGTTCGGCTTCGCCCTCCCGAGTCAGCATAGGAGTGGTAGCGGTGAGCTGAGCATAATAAAATAATTGGCGATTCCAAATTGGGAGAAAATAATAAAAATAATTGGCAACAACTAAATTTAAATAAATAAGAAAAAAAGTATGTCTAAAACCATCTTGACAAAAAAGAACCACTAGCAGCATTGTTTTTCATGCATTTAAAAATGAACTGTTTTAGTGCTCCAATATTTTCCCTTACCACTTTCAGCTGTCATTGCACCTGATAAATCCCATGTTTCATAATGGAATTCTTGACAACTCCTATAATCGAATTATGTAAATATATTCTGCTACGTATATTTTTTAGACGATACAGGTCATGTTCTATCTAAGCCTTTTAGTCCCGCCTTTGGCAAAAATCAAGTAACCAATCCGACGCGACACATTAGTTCTGCCCCCAGGGCTGATCTGCCCTCAGAGCAAAGTTCATTTCCAAAAACTCAACTGAGCTGCTTGAACGGACAAACTGCACGTGCACGTCACAACAGAACACCCAGCGTGGGCATGAACATGAGCACAGCGTCATCGGTGAAGAAATAAAACAAACTGGCATTTAAATGAAATTATTATTATCCTTTCGACAAATATTACCTACAAAATCCCTCATATATAACAACATGTACCAGAAGCTCTCTGCGTACAACAATAAATATATCAATATAGACCTGCTGAATAACCTAGCTATATGAATAATCAATTAAAATAAACCCCCAATTTTAACGTTAGCTGTCTTTTAACACACTATTATGTTTCACTTTTTGTACCACGCACCCAAGCGAGGCAGTCAGCTACTGTAGCCTCCTCTCGAACCATGCACAGCTTCACTGCTTTCAAAACGTAGCTACTGCTGTTGCATAGTATTTAAATGCGAACCCCGAAAACGTTCCGTTAGCATGCCTCCTTCTTCTTCTTCTTCTTCTTATTACTAATAAACAGCGAAGTGCAATAGATTATACAGAACAACCCATCCAATACTGTAATAAACTGTAGTACAGCATTATAAACTCTGGTACGGTATAAGGTTACTACACTAGATTCTGGTATCAGTTTACAACACTAACCCCGATGCTATACCTCCTACAAAAAGAAGGGAGGTCATGATTGTTGGGGACTCCATACTGAGAAACACAGCAAGTTCAGTTTGCAGTTTGGACCCCCTTACTACAACAGTGTGCTGCCTTCCAGGAGCCTCAGTCAAGCACATCACTGATAATGTGGACAGGCTCCTAGAACGAACAGGAGATGACCCGGTAGTAGTCGTCCACATTGGTACAAACAACATTGGAAGAGACAGGCCAAGATCCCTGCAAAACAAATTCAGAGAGCTAGGAAGGAAATTAAAAGACAAGACCAAAACTGTGGTATTTTCTGGGATACTGCCGGCGCCTTGCAAAGGACCATATGGGCAGCTGGAAATACAAAATCAAAATGCATGGGTGAAATCGTGGTGCACACAGGAAGGCTTCACCTTTCTTGAACATTGGAGCACTTTCTACAACAAGGACTAGCTATACAGGTGGGACGGACTGCACTTAAACAGAAAGGGAACCAATCTACTCGGAGAAAGGATCCTTCAGGCGGTACAGAAGCATTTAAACTAGAAAGGAAAGGGGGAGAAAACAAAAAAACAGAAGGGTGACTACATCAAAACAAGGGCAACAACTCAGGTAAGACCACTATCTTAATGCTAGAAGTCCGAGAAACAAAATGTTAGAACTTGAAGCTACTGCACTAACAAATAACTACGATGTGATAGGTGTTACAGAAACTTGGTTGTCTGAGAGTGATGGAGACAAATATAATATTAGTGGGTACACACTGTATAGGAAAGACAGGCAGGACAGAAGAGGCGGAGGGGTAGCGCTATATATAAGAAATAGCCTTGAAGCCCAGGTGTTAAATCAGGACAAAGAAAACAATGCAGAATCAATATGGGTCAGAATAATGGACACAAATTCAAAGGGCATAATAATAGGAGCATTTTTATTATTATTATTTATTTCTTAGCAGACGCCCTTATCCAGGGCGACTTACAATTGCTACAGACCGCCAAATTCAGACGCTGAGCAAAATAATCTGTTGTACAATGACATTCGAAATGCGTGTAGAAAAGGAGAAGCCATACTAATGGGGGATTTCAACTTCCCCTGTATAAAATGGGAAAACTCAATGGGGGGCACGACGGATGAAATTGCAATGGTGGAAATGACAAATGACTGCTTCCTAACGGAATTTGTCAAGGCACCGACTAGAGGGGAGGCATGCCTTAATTTAGTCTTTTCAAATAATGAAGACAGAATAACTAAAACAGAGGTCAGAGAGCCATTGGCAAACTCAGACCACAACATGGTCTCATTTGAAATATTTTTTAAAACCCGAAAAGTAATGACTAAAGCTAAGGTTTACAATTTTAGAAAAGCAAACTACGAAGGTATGAAACAGAGACTAACAGAAGTAGATTGGAGTAAAATAGAGAAAACATCCACAGAAAAAGGGTGGCTGTTTTTTAAAAATGTAGTACTAGAGGCACAAAACAATTACATCCCAAAAGCAGACAAATCTAAATCTAAAACAAAATGGCCAAAATGGTTTAATAGATCAATTAAAAAAAATATTCAGCGAAAAAAGGCACTTTACAGAGCTTTTAAAAGGGACCAAAAACAAAGCACACAGAAAGAGTACTTGGAACTGCAAACACAAGTCAAAAAGGAAGTTAGAAAGGCCAAGAGAGAGATAGAAATCAATATTGCTAAGGGGGCTAAAACCAATTCCAAAATGTTTTTCCAATATTATAACAGCAAGAGAACATTCAAAGAGGAGGTTAAATGTCTAAAAATAGCAAATATATTAAATGATTACTTTTCACAGGTTTTTACAAAGGAGGACACGGACAACATGCCCCACATGTTGACCTGTTCCTATCCAATTTTAAATAACTTTAGCATAACAGAGGCAGAAGTGTTAAAGGGACTAGGAGCTCTTAAAATAAACAAATCCCCTGGGCCGGATGAGATCCTCCCAATAGTACTCAAAGAAATGAAAGAAGTTATTTACAAACCGCTAACCAAGATCATGCAACAGTCTGGAAAAATAGCAAACGTAATACCGATCCACAAAAAGGGAGACAAAACCGAATCAGGTAACTACAGACCAATAAGCCTGACTTCTATTATATGTAAACTTATGGAAACTATAATAAGATCCAAAATGGAAAATTACCTATATGGTAACAATATCCTGGGAGACAGTCAGCATTGTGTTAGGAAAGGGAGATCGTGTCTAACTAACCTACTTGACTTTTTTGAGGATGCAACATTGAAAATGGATAACTGCAAAGCATACGACATGGTTTATTTAGATTTCCAGAAAGCTTTTGACAAAGTCCTGCATAAAAGATTAATTCTCAAACTGAACACAGTAGGGATTCAAGGAAATGCATGCACATGGATTAGGGAGTGGTTAACAGGTAGAAAACAGAAAGTACTGATTAGAGGAGAAACCTCGAAATGGAGTGAGGTAACCAGTGGTGTACCACAGGGATCAGTATTAGGTCCTCTGCTATTCCTAATCTACATTAATGAGTTAGACTCTGATATAGTAAGCAAACTCGTTAAATTTGCAGACGACACAAAAATAGGAGGAGTGGCAAACACTGTTGAAGCAGCAAAGGTCATTCAAAATGATCTAGACAGCATTCAAAATTGGGCAGACACATGGCAAATTAAATTTAATAGAGAAAAGTGTAAAGTATTGCATGCGGGCAATAAAAATGTGCATTATAAATATCATATGGGAGATAGTGATATTGAAGAAGGGATCTATGAAAAAGACCTAGGAGTTTATGTTGACTCAGAAATGTCTTCATCTAGACAATGTGGGGAAGCTATAAAAAAGGCCAACAAGATGCTCAGATATATTGTGAGAAGTGTTGAATTTAAATCAAGGGAAGTAATGTTAAAACTTTACAATGCATTAGTAAGACCTCACCTAGAATATTGTGTTCAGTTCTGGTCACCTCGTTACAAAAAGGATATTGCTGCTCTAGAAAGAGTGCAAAGAAGAGCGACCAGAATTATCCCGGGTTTAAAAGGCATGTCGTATGCAGACAGGGTAAAAGAATTGAATCTATTCAGTCTTGAACAAAGAAGACTACGCGGCGATCTGATTCAAACATTCAAAATCCTAAAAGGTATAGACAATGTCAACCCGGGGGACTTCTTTGACTTGAAAAAAGAAACAAGGACCAGGGGTCACAAATGGAGATTAGATAAAGGGGCATTCAGAACAGAAAATAGGAGGCACTTTTTTACACAGAGAATTGTGAGGGTCTGGAACCAACTCCCCAGTAATGTTGTTGAAGCTGACACCCTGGGATCCTTCAAGAAGCTGCTTGATGAGATTCTGGGATCAATAAGCTACTAACAACCAAACGAGCAAGATGGGCTGAATGGCCTCCTCTCGTTTGTAAACTTTCTTATGTTCTTCTTATGTTCTTAATACACCCTGATAAACTGGTACACTGATATCAATATGAATTACTTGTATATTTGTAATACATTTTGATAATGTATTGCAAGAAGTATTTTTTTTCTCGGTCAGGGGCAGCGGCTGTGTAAATGTTTCTGGAAACATTCGTCACAACACTGTACTTGGACTCATTACAATGTCCTGCTTTGGGTGAGTAAAAATGTCTGTGTGTGTGTGTCAATGTGTGTGTGTGTCACTATGTCATTGTGTGTGTGACAGTGTGTCACTATGTGTGTGTGTCAGTTTGCATGTGTCAGTGTGTCACTATGTGTGTGTGTCAGTTTGCGTGCATCAGTGCATGAGTGTATCTGTGTGCAGGGTTAGAAACTAACAATACTGTGCTGCTAGTCCAAAGGACCAGTACCTTTTAAACTTTTAAACCAGTAAACTTGGTAGGCCTGGTGTAAACTTACTAGTCCTTATGTGAAGTGCCGAACAACAGTTGGGGTCTGTGGCAATGTGCTCCGCCCCTGTGTGCATTTCTGTGTTGTATGTTGCGTGTGGTGTGTTAATGTTGGTGTATAGGCATTGGTACACGGGATATAAACGGGTCTGTGTTTCACGTGTGATTTAAAATGTATAGTTGTATTTATGCACGTTTTACTCACTCGGGGTTGGGTGTTCGGTGAGTAGTGAACGAGAGAGAGAGGAGAAATAAAGTTAAAGATAAATATTTATAACAATTGCTATCGCGTGCTGGTAGGACCAGCACGATACTTGTTTGTTTATTTACTCACCGTGTTTGTGTGTCTGTCCGTCCACCGTTTGTTTAAGTGTTAGTCCATTTTGTTTGTCGATTTATTTTGGAGCAAGTGCCGTGTCCTGTCTTCTGTTTGTTTAAACCTTTTATTTATAATAAACCGCGCAACAGCGCTTTCATCATTTCACCTCATTTCTCTGTGTATTCATTTCCTGGTTCTGACGGCACCACTCAGCTAGCCGTGTGACAGGGTCCCAAAAACAGGCTTAGATTTTATTTTGCTAAAAAACAAAACACCGTTATAAATTTAGACTAACATTTTTTTTTTTAACAAAGCACCTTCGTAAACATTCATACAGATCGATCAGTCACCTATTTGCACCTCGTTTCTTGTGTGCTGAGAAACTGCCACTGACAGCACCAGACGGGATGACAGAGGAAAACATTCTCTCAGCTGTGTCACCCTGCCGACCATGAAGCTCTGCCTGAAACTGACAGCGTTGACACAATGTTTATCTGATTGTACATTACGTGTTGCTATTTACAAAAATGCTGGCTGGCTATGAATTACTATCTATAATGCACGTACACATGCGGTCTTCACTAAAGTCCCAATTTAAAGACAGTACGTTTCACTGTAGCCCTCGGGATGAAATTGTTAGGTGGCTATTTAATTATTATTATTTTATTAATTAGCAGTGGGAGAAAACCGCTTCAGCAAGTACAGTAGAATCTGCCAGAACTGACGGACGCTGAATCTACTACAGATACTAATGAGAGCATAACAAAAACAAAAGAAAAACGAGGGAAACGCAGAACATTTCAAGAAAGCTGGGAGACTTTGTATAAATTGATTTTATATTTTTAAATGCTGCAGTAACAGTTCTGCTTTTGAAGCATCCACTATAATTTGACAGAACAGGTGATTTATTTGCACTGTGCAGAACCTTATTTTCCCCCGTTGGTGCTTGAGCCCCGGAGAGCTCACAGAATAACCACCTGCACCTATTGTTAGCGATTAAAGCCTGCGTTTAGAACGAACTGATTACCGCTCAGCAGTACTATATTGGTATAAGAAAAGTGTGTTTTAAAAAAGTAATTTCAGCTTCCAATCACTTAAAATATGCTGACGATAATGTAAACAACACCAAGCTACAGACAGCGAGTCCCAAGCTTTAAACGTGTTACTGTTTATAAATAAGAACTTAACTTTATTATGAATATACTGTGTTATTATGTTTTAACCAACATAATATGATAATGTTCTGTGACAGGGTGACTAAACGGTGACGTCACGGCAGAAGCAGGAACGCAAAAATACTGACACCGGGCACTGCAGTTCAAAAGAAAGAAATCGGCTGGCCGCCTTTTTTATTAAATAACAAAAATAAATAAAAAGGTTGAACAAAATAAAATCACCAACACAAAATATATAAACAAAGGTCAGGCTGGGCAAATAGCTGTCACTGATCCTTTTACTTTCGTTTTAGTTTCATTTTTGTTTTCACTCTTGCTCTCCTCGCTCTCTCTCATACACTCCTCTAAAACACCCACCCCGAGATGGAGAGCTGCAGGCTTTTTATATTCAGGTGACCATCTCCCGATTAGCAACAAAATTAATGTAAAAAACAAAACAATGTACAGGGCACCTCGCCCTGTTACATGTTCCCTATGGTATTTGTTTGTTTATTTGTTTTAAAAGGTTTAGTAAAACATGGCCTATTGTTTGACCTTGTTAGTACAACCGGCCCGCTTTGCTAATGACACCAGTCAGGGTCGTAACCCAGTATAAATCTCCACATTACTGTAAAATGACTTTACACTTACTTCAAAAGATGCAACGTGTTTCAGTAAATTCAAACGATAAACTTTGCATCCCGCGCAGAGGGAGAACACAAATGTAAAACATCATTAAGTGGGGTTGGCATTGCAGGGGAGATGAAGGGAGGTTTCAGTTCCGAGTGACTGTTTTCTAAGCATTACTTGTGAATTTTTATTCACCACTGCTACACCCCTTTAGAAAATTGACTTTCCTGCATGTTTTTTTTTTTTTTTTTTAATGTAAGATTGAACGTGAGAGTATATGTGTACATTTGTTTTAAGTACTCGCCCAGAGGACTACTGAGACACAGACATCAACTAGTCCTCATCAGATTTAATTTAAAGCGGAAGTTTCTAACCCTGTGTGTGTGTTACTGTGTCAGTGTGTGTGTGTGTATTAGTTAGTGTGTGTGTTTCAGTGTATGTGTTTGTGTGTCAGTGTGTACCTATCTAAGACTGTACAGTACACAATTGGATATATTTGACTGTATACTACAGATCCTATAATACGTGTGTACCGCTACAAGCTACAAGGCTCGAGAGACCCTGTAGAACTGAGTTCAGCAGTTTATGATGGTACATGAACTTGTTACGTACGTGTCTGCCTGTGCGTCTGTCTTACTGTTAGCAAGACTAGGCCTATACATGAATTACTGTACATTACAGCGCAGGCTGTCTTAACATTATACTAAGTACTGTACTTGCACTGTACTTTACTGTCCTGTGCTACACTCTAGTACACAACAAATTTATTTTGACATTGAATGAGCGCTATTTGTGTTTTTGAATTATACTGTACAATACAATACTGTACTGTAGGCCAGGGGTTCCCAAACTGTGGGCCGTGACTCATCCCTGGGTGGGCCGCGGAAGCAGTGATTATTATTATTTTATATATTAACTTAAAGTCGTGTAAGATGTGATGTTGCAATAATGTGAGCAACATAGCTTAATATAAGACAACATGTGGATGCGACAGCGTGGGAGAAGTACAAGTGGACAAGTACAACGCAGTTAGAAGCAGTTTGAAAGCAGGTTGACAGCTGCAGAAACTAAACTAAACTTCCAAAAAAAAAAATTAACATGGTCTTCAAGCCAGTAATCTGTGACAACTGCATGATGTGGGAAATCCGAGAAAACCCAACAGAGCTCAACCAAGTGTGTGTAAAGTTCTGCACGATCCAGGACTTGCTTAAACGAGTAAGTGTGTTAGAAATGGAGCTGCAGAAAATAAGACAGCAACAGGAGCTTGAGGTGGCATACCCACAATTCATGGAAGTCTGCACCCCTAGCAGACTGAAAGCCACCAGGGAGATGGAAAAGGGTCGAAACAGCTGGGTTCAGATAGGCAGAAGCAGGGGAAAAAAAGAAACTTCGTCAAACACGACCACCAGAAATCCAAACATCCAACAAATTTGAACCAATTTAGATGACCAAAACTAACATCAAGAAAATGAAAGGAACAACATCCAGGACCCTATAAACAGTGCTGGCCAGGCAGCAAAAAGAAGGGAGGTCATGATTGTTGGGGACTCATTGAGAAACACAGCAAGTTCAGTTTCCAGTCTGGACCCCCTTACAACAACAGTGTGCTGCCTTCCAGGAGCCTCTGTCATGCACATCACTGAGAACATGGACAGGCTCCTAGAACGAACAGGAGATGACCTGGTGGTAGTTGACCACATCGATACAATCAACATTGGAATAACAGACCAAGATCCCTGCAAAACAAATTCAGAGAGCTAGGAAGGAAATTAAAAGACAAGACCAAAATTGTGGTATTTTCTTGGATACTGCCAGCACCTTGCAAAGGACCATATGGACAGCTGGAAATACAAAATCAAAATGCATGGCTAAAATCGTGGTGCACACAGAAAGGCTTCACCTTTCTTGAACATTGGAGCACATTCTACAACAAGGACTATCTATATAGGTGGGATGGACTGCACTTAAACAGAAAGGGAACCAATCTACTTGGAGAAAGGATCCTTGAGGAGGTCCAGCAGCATTTAAACTAGAAAGGACGGGGGGAGAAAACAAAAAAACAGAAGGGAGACCACATCAAAACAAAGGCAACAACTCAGGTAAGACAGCCATTAAATGTATTTGTCTACATGCTAGAAGTCCGAGAAACAAAATGTTAGAACTTGAAGCTACTGCACTAACAAGTAACTACGATGTGATAGGTGTTACAGAAACTTGGTTGTCTGAGAGTGATGGAGACGAATATAATATTAGTGGGTACACACTGTATAGGAAAAACAGGCAGGACAGAAGGGCGGAGGGGTAGCGCTATACATAAGAAATAGTCTTGAAGCCCAGGTGTTAAATCTGGACAAAGAAAACAATGCCGAATCATTTTGGGTCAGAATAATGGACAAAAATTCAAAGGGCATAACAATAGGAGCATGCTACAGACCGCCAAATTCAGACGCTGAGCAAAATAATCTGTTATACAATGACATTCGAAATGCGTGTAGAAAAGGAGAAGCCATACTAAATGGGGGATTTCAACTTTCCCCATATAAAATGGCAAAATCCGATGGGGGGCACGACGGACGAAATTGAAATGGTGGAAATGACAAATGACTGCTTCCTAACGCAATTTGTCAAGGCACCGACTAGAGGGGAGGCAAGCCTTGATTTAGTCTTTTCAAATAACAAACACAGAATAACTAAAACAGAGGTCAGAGAGCCATTGGCAAACTCAGACCACAACATGGTCTCATTTGAAGTGTTTTTTAAAACCCCAAAAGTAATGACTAAAGATAAGGTTTACAATTTTAGAAAAGCAAACTATGAAGGCATGAAACAGAGACTAACAGAAGTAGATTGGAGTAAAATAGAGAAAACATCCACAGAAAAAGGGTGGCTGTTTTTTTAAAAATGTAGTACTACAGGTGCAAAACAATTACATCCCAAAAGTAGACAAATCTAAATCTAAAACAAAACGGCCAAAAATGTGCACTATAAATATCATATGGGAGTTTATGTTGACTCAGAAATGTCTTCATCTAGACAATGTGGGGAAGCTATAAAAAAAGGTCAACAAGATGCTTGGATATGTTGCGAGAAGTGTTGAATTTAAATCAAGGGAAGTAATGTTAAAACTTTACAATGCATTAGTAAGACCTCATCTAGAATATTATGTTCAGCTCTGGTCACCTCATTACAAAAAGGATATTGCTGCACTAGAAAGAGTGCAAAGAAGAGCAACCAGAATTATCCTGGGTTTAAAAGGAATGTCGTATGCAGACAGGCTAAAAGAATTGAATCTATTCAGTCTTGAACAAAGAAGACTACACGGTGATCTGATTCAAGCATTCAAAATCCTAAAAGGTACTGACAGTGTCAACCCAGGGGGCTTTTTTTTTACCTAAAAAACGACCTAATTTGCATCTGCGCTGTACAGAGTGGTAGAAAAAAAGTAGCAATACAAGGCTCTCTTTTCCCTTTGTAGGTATTAGTTTATATTTAAAAAAAAAAAAAAAAAAAAACGTTTATTCATAACATGCAAGGTTATGGGTGCATCAGACAAACCAGAGGAAATACAAAAACAAAGCAGTTATGAATAACACTTTGAATTATAAATGGATCGATGTTTTGGAATTATTTTTTTTCTTCACAACGTATATATACATTTTTACAAGTATTTGCAATTACAGCATCTGAGAAGGAAAATACGTATTTGATGTAGGACAGTTTTTAAGCAGCAAGTAAAATTAACATTTTAAAAACAAGATTCATACACACTCATAAGAATTTTATATAAATTAATGCTAGACTCGCATCAAGCTTGGGTTGAGTTTCTGTGTAACTATGCACTTTAATTCTAATAAAATGAAAGCCGTGTGTGTGTAGTTTGCGAGGCACAGCTACAGTAGCTGCTTTAAAACAGCGTTTTTTAGCGAGGCTTTGGCAATTAGGGCGCATACTCGAGTTCTGTGGAAACGAGGTATTGTTTTACTCAGAAGGAATTACTGTTCAGATATTTATGAATGGGGAAAATAAGAAACGTTTCCTTCTTTTTTTTGTTTGATGACGATGAAAATAGCTGCATTTCTAATGATGTTTAGTTGGACAGGTTCCTAATGTAACAACATAATAATAATAATCTAAAAATAAAGGTTTGGTTTTGGAATTCATTTTATTACTAAAACAAAACAAAAAAAAAAAAAAAAAAAAAATCCCACTACATATTCATTGTTATTTTCTAAGTATTTAGAAAATGTGAAATATTTTCAAATAAAATAAGAATTTACATTACGTTTATTGACAGTATTGACAGCTATTGATGTGCCGCAGTACCTAATACAACTGATCAGGTGGGCCTGGCCCCAGTGAAAAAGTTTGGGAACCCCTGCTGTAAGCTGCTGTGCTGTAACCATTACCCTAGTTTTATCGTGGTTAGTTAACAACCCAGCATCAGCTACACGGTACCAATATAATATTTAGGCGCTATATAAATGCATGACACAACAACTATTATTATTATCACTCACTCTGCGGCTGGCAGGGCAGCCCGTACGCCGCCGCCGCTGGCCCGGGCAACACTGCGCCGCTTCCGCCGATAGCTAAGTCGCTTGGTTCGTAGGAGAGGAGCGGGGATTTCTCGCCGTCCGCCATGCCTGATACCGGGACCCGCCGCCGCGGCAATAATAATAAAATAAACAATAAAAATGATAGTGTTACAAGCGGCGGATCAGGAGACCGCAGGAGCAACCAGGAAACAACAAGCTAGCCTTGTCATGTGATTGTATGTGTCTGTCTGGGAGAGCTGGAGGCGTTCACGGCGATCATTCTGCGCAGATCCTGAACTTTGGGTGCGTTCTTATAGCGCAGATTTCCTCAGTTCTGCACTGATATGCGCAGTTCACATAATAGTCCACAATGTGTACAATTGGGCAGATCTGTGCAGAACGCACTCATTCTTACAAGAATATTGGCTAAACAAGGCAGAATCCGCGCAGAATGATCTCTGAACACAGGGAACGCCAACAGTGTACTTGCAAGACGGACGACACACGCCTCACACCCCAAGCCGCACAGGGGAGAAGTTTGCCCCGAACTTAGACTGGCAGGCAGGTCTGCTATGGGGCGCCGTTTGTGTCATGCACTATTTTGCCCACGAAAGGGCTTTTGTGCACAAAATACATTACAACATGTATTTCGTCCCACAAAACGAAAAAACAAATGTATATAATATTGTCCACAAAAGGCAAAAGAGAGTTTTCATTTTGTGGACAAAATGAAATAAAATGTTTTCATTTTGTGCACAAAATACATTTTTTCTTAGATCATTTTGTGGACATAATGAACAGTCAAGTATACATTCTGTCTACGAAAAGCAAAATAAGTTTTCAGTTTTGTCCACAAAATAATTTAACATACAATTATCATTTTGTGGGACAAAATGTATATTTTGTGGGGCTAAAACTAATTTTGTGGGACGAAATACACATTGTGTAGCACAAAATGCAAATTCTGTGCACAAAACAACATTTTATGGGACGAAATACACATTCTGTGGGACAAAATGCTAATTCTGTGCATAAAATAGACATTCTGTGGAATGAAATACACATTTTGTAGCACACAGTGCTAATTATGTCCACAAAATACAATTTTGTGGGACGAAATGATAATTATGTGCACAAAATACTCATTATGTCGGATAAAATTCTGTGCCACAAATACAACGCGCAGTTTTCAGTTTGAATGTGGCAGCTTTTGCCCTTAGAAGGCATGTTTCCTTTGTGATGTAACTGAGGAGGCGGGTTTTCGCGGAGAGGTGTTTTATTATCTGCCTAATAGGCAGACCTGCCTGCCAGTCAAAGTTCAGGGCAAACTTCTCCCCTGTGCCCCCAAGCCCGGTACGCTTATAACTCCGCCTCTACACGGACGCAATTTCCAAGTCCTCACATTGATGCACTGATCCCAACCATGTGAAGTCGTTTTTTTTTGTTTACAGAATCTAGTTTTCTCTGTATTGTCAATGTCGTAACATGTAATACGCCCATTTTATTTATGTTTTTCAAATAATGAATACATCGACATTGCCGACATTGCGTTCTAAATAAACCATTTAATCATCATTACATTTATAAAGGCAGTATTAATGAATGCGCTTACGTTTCCATATAATATATACAAAAGCGGTAATCGTTAACTATTTGCGGTATGTAATGTATGTAAAAAAAAAAAAAAAAAAGACAATCTGCAAGCATTGTTGGGAATGGTCTTGATGTCAACGTATTTTAAAAATATTGCTTGATACTCTCTGATTAATATACTGCCCTCCGCTTCTTTGGAAACTGTTCAATTATCCGTTTGTTTCTATTGCAACAATACTGTTAGAACGGAACCCTATAAAAATGTACCACTGGATTTTGGAACAAGGTACGATGGTATCTGTGAAAGTCCAATTGTATTGTATAATAAATGTATCCTACACCATCAATGTACAATTCCCTGTGTTACAATAATGCAGTACAACCATAATAATAATAGTATAGCTACACTATAGAACCGTGGTACATTTTTATAGGGGTGTAGCGTCACACAATCTACATTTACTTAATCGTATTAAAGTAAGAATTATGTGTGTCATTCTCATCTTATTTACAATGTAAAATTGACATGCTTACATGTCTGTATAGGTTAGCCTAGGTATATGCAATAAAATATAGGAAGCTGAAGTTCAGGTTGTCACTCATATTATTTGCATCCCAGTTTTTGTTCTGTCCTTTAAGCTCATATGCCAATTGATTTATCAAAGTTGAATGATGATCCCTTTGTTTAAGTCCCTTTGGTCATATCATGTTGACCTGCTTTGAAATACAAACTGAAATTAGAATTTCAATGTAGATGTAAAATAAAAATACAGGCCTGCGTAAACCATTGTGCAATCAGTTTTTAATATATATATATATATATTCTATAACTGTTAATTTGCAGTCTGTGTGGAGTTTGCATGTTCTCCCCCTGTTCGCCGGGTCTCCGGTTTCCTCCCACAGTCCAAAGACATGCTGCCCAGGTTGAAGGTCACTCTGAATTGCGTAGAGAGGGAGACACAAGAACAGCAAAGGATTAGATATAAACACTTTCCGCCGGGTCAGGCAGCATCCTCCGACTGCTGGGTGACATAAAAGTGAGAGAGAAAGAAAAAAGTTTAGACACATAACATACAACAAATCTGACTCTCGCTCCCGACGGGTCAGGCAGCATCCTCTGGCTGCTGGGTGTTTAATGGAGCAAGAGACAGGAAGGGGACGAACAGGACAAAAGGACAGATCCTTCGCAACTCAGTGCAGCATCCTCAGGCAGCAAAGCTGGCAGCTGGGCGGCGTGGAGAGCTTAGGAAAAGTGTCTCGGGTCCGTTTAGGAGAGACGAAAACAGAGAACCCCCCCCCCCTTGGCCGGGGCCCGCTCGGCAGGTGGAGGCACGGCCTACTGTATAAGGGGGCTGAAATGGTTCTGGACCTGAAACGGAAGAGAGGAGATGGGACAGCAAGGTTGAGGCTTAGGCTTAGCGCATAAGCAGCAGAAGAATAGGATGTGGCCGGGGGTCCCCTCAGGCCGGCGAGGAACAGCCAGGCTGCAGTGGTTGAGACGAGAGGCCGACCCGGACAGCCGGGGGAGTGAGACTCACTTCCCCCCCTGAGGAAGCACTGTGCGGACAGTGCGATATAGAAAGGAGCAGAGGAGGGCAGGAGGAGGAACAAAAAACAAACACAGACAAGGAAGCGAAAATAGTGCTGGGTTAAAATAGAATGAGAGCGAGAGATAGACAGGAGGGGCAGCCAATAACATACATGGAGCAGCGCTGGCCATGCCCTAATAATCGACGTGGCGAGTGCTGCATTGTGATTGGCTGAAAAAGCTAAATGAGGCTGAACTGGGATCAGCTTCCGCCCGGGAAGAGAACGGCTGATGCTTACGGGGCAGAACGCTACGGAGGGAAGGTAAGACTAGCTAAAGAAAAGGACTTAGGATGAGAAAAAAGCAGCGCGAAGCGGGAGAGAGCCCTCTACGGCATCCCCTGAATTACGCCTTAAGGCTAACATTAAAAGCATCAGCTAAAAAATTATCAACAGCAATTTATGTCCATTTGTGAAACACACACACACACACACACACACACACACAAAATACAGCAATTTATCATGTAGTCACATAGAGGTGGTGATTAAAAGGGTCTCTTAGCAAGGTGCAGTTGTATTGAAGTGAAAGTGGTTGTCTATAGGTACAGTTAGTGGCTAAAAGTGGAACTGAAGACAAACCAACCCTAGCCCCAAACCCTAAATAGTGGGGCAGCAGTGTGGAGTATTGGTTAGGGCTCTGGACTCTTGACCGGAGGGTCGTGGGTTCAGTGCTGCTGTACCCTTGAGCAAGGTACTTTACCTCGATTGCTCCAGTAAAAACCCAACTGTATAAATGGGTAATTGTATGTAAACAATAATGTGATACCATGGATAAGGGCGTCTACTAATAAATAAATAATAACAATAATAAATAACAAGCTGTGATGCAAATAAAAATCCAACTACAGCCTCGTAATAAAGATTATAATCATTGAACACATCTGTGATGTTTGTTGGTATAGAAATGAATTAGTAGAAAGGGAGTGGATTTTATCTGTTCCTATTAAAATTGGACGATTTTTTTGATTACATACACAACATACACATAGGGTAGCAGTGGAGAGTAGAGGTTAGGGCTCTGGATTCTTGACCGGAGGGTTGTGGATTCAATCCCAGGTGGGGGACACTGCTGTTGTACCCTTGAGCAAGGTACTTTGCCTACATTGCTCCAGTAAAACCCCAACTGTATAACTGGGTAATTGTATGTAAAAAATAATGTGATATCTTGTAACAAGTGTAAGTCACCCTGGCTTAGGGCATCTGCTAAGAAAGAAATAATAATAATAATAACGAAGAACTTGATTACAATCTTTGCTCTTATGATTTATCATGTATATTAGGTTATAGTTTGTGGCATGGTGGTGTGGTGGTTAGCGCTGCTGCCTCACAGCTCCAGGGTCCCAGGTTTGATTCCCGTTTTAGGGGAGTTTGCATGTTCTCCCCGTGTTCGTGTTGGTTTTCACCAGGCACACTGGTTTCCCCACCTCAACCAAAAACATACTGGTCAGGTTGATTGGTCACTCTAAATTGCCCTCTGTGTGCATGCTTGTGTGAGTGTGAGAGTTGGACTGGTGTCCAATCCTGGGTGTAGTCCTGCCTTGCACCGTGTCTGCCGGGTTAAGCTCCAGCTCACCGTGACCCTGTATTGGATGAAGTGGTTATTGATGATGGATGGATGGTTAATATTTGTAATAATGCATTTACTGACATCCACATGTTCTCCGATTAATAAACATTTGGACTGAACGTGTTTAATTTTCCCACAGATAAATTGTCAAAATCCCACAACAAGTATAATATATACATTTAGTGGTCCACAATTCTGCTCCTCTAGAGTCGCAGTCAGTCCAGCAGGTTTTTGTAGCTGTCTGTAAATCTCCAACTGCTTAAGAGCAAATAAAAGGGTAAACTTGTCCAATTAAGCAAATTAATTCAAATCAGGTAATGAAGGCCTCAGGGGGATCAAAAAATGAAAACCTTCTTGGCCCAGAGTTCTGCACCCCTGACAAAGGAGATGTTAACACAGTCATTCATTCACAGTTGTCTGAAGAGTTTTTTTTTATTATTATTTAAAGCACTTATTTATCTGTTTTGATTGAAGTCCTGCTTTCCTGTCAAAAGTACTATGAAAACAAACAAGGGGATCAAAATTGCAAACAAAGAACTTTATTACAAATATATAATGCAGTTTGGATATTAAAAATTAAAATGCAGTTATTTTTGACAGATATGTTTTTTATGATATAGCAATAAATAATGAATGTAAACTAATTCCCCCATTTCATTTACACTGAATAAAGGGTATGAATAATTATGTAGCCTACTGTATTTGCAAGTGAGTATTCCTGAGCATTCTCTATAAACATTTAAATAAACATATGTAAACAATAAGTATTAATGACTTTATGCACAATATTTTACTTGAAATGCATATCGTTCACTAAATATATTAAACAACCTTCAACAATGTTACAACAAACCATCACACTGCACTGCACCCTTTAGATGGACATCCAAGTGCTTTTTTAAATGGTGGCGTTTATTGGGTTTATATTTGCTTGGCTGGCAAAATGGACAGTGGTACAAAGTGCAGCATTGGGTACACCGTTTCACCTCAGGCAACACTCCTCCTTTCACTGCTGTTATATGTAACTGAAATACAAAGAGCAAATTACAACATGATTAATAACTTACAATTAATATACATCAGTGTATCTACATTGAGATTGGATGAAAATAATGTGTAAAAAAAAAAGTTTTTATTGTATGTAAAAATAATGTGATATCTTGTAACAATTGTAAGTCGCCCTGGATAGGGCGTCTGCTAAGAAATAAATAATAATAAATGATCTGTAGCTAATGTGAAATTCAGAAAACATTGATGTATATTGGTACAGTGAGGTATATTCAATGGCCTCTTTACTCAAAGCATTTTTTGCACATTCTATTATCATCATTTTTTTTTTTTAGAGCTGTAAATGTTGACATAAAATGCAAGTTATGAAGTATGATTTCCTCATACACAACATCTATACGTATTAAGAATATGTGCTTTGACTTTATTTTATTCCTTTTAGAGTAAGTGTCAATAATAGCAAATTTGTGTAAAATGCTTTGAGTAGAGAGACCAGTGTTTCTGTAATTGATGCATTGTTAGGGTGTTTTACATATATATATATATATATATATATATATATATATATATATATATATATATATATATATATATATATATATATACAATGCAAAATGTAAGTTTTAACTTTTGTTTTCTGGGTACACAAGCCTGGTGTAACCTGAGCTGTTGCAGTCAGATAGATCAAGGCAGTACAAACTAGTTTATGCAGGGAATGCTGAGTGCTTGGCTAGATGAAAAACTGGTCCTGCAGCTTTTGGATTCTCCATTTCAGGCTACTAAGTTGTCACAATTATCTTTTCAAACACACTTAAAGTCTGAGCCTTGTTTACTCCTGATCATTTATAGTAGGAAAGTCAAGAGAAAATACAGATTTTTAGATACAGAAGTTTTATTTCCAGATATCAGAGTCCAGAGTCAGTTTGATTTTTTTTTTGGATTAATTTCAATCTATATTTTCTCTTGACTTCTCTACTGTCAACATAGATATACACATAAAATTATAACATAATGTAACCTCAATGATAAAAGGCCACTGTCTGCTGTAAGTCCAGAGTAATTTATAGGGGGAGAAATATATATATCTTCTTTACGCTGAAGATAGTTCTTAATGACTTTCGCTGTATGTTTGGGGTCGTTGTCATGCTGCAGAATAAATTTGGGGCCAATTAGATGCCTCCCTGATGGTATTGCATGATGGATAAGTATCTGCCTGTACTTCTCAGCATTGAGGAGACCATTAATTCTGACCAAATCCCCAACGCCATTTGCAGAAATGCAGCCCCAAACTTG